>NC_062279.1:189712947-190015977 GCF_902655055.1 Lutra lutra
GCCTCTGCCTTCAGCTCAGGTCATGATCTCAGGGTCCTGGGATCGAGTCCCGCATCGGGCTCTCTGCTCGGCGGAGAGCCCGCTTCCTCCTTTATCTCTCTCTCTGCCTGCCTCTCTGCCTACTTATGATCTCTCTCTGTGAAATAAATAAACAAAATTAAAAAAAAAAGAAATTAGTTTATCCAGGGGATTCCTAGAATTTCAGTCTGCTGTCCTTCCATATCGTAGGCCACTTCAGCTCTGGTAGCGATCCTTCCTATGTTGTGCTCTTAATATGTATATTTTCTGAGTGCTTGGTTCTCACCAATCTTTTCATATTCCATTTGCAGGTTTTCTCTGAATAAGCTGGTGTTTATGTTCTATTGCTAGAAGCCACTGCCCTAGGAATTCTCATTTATACTCGTAACACAGAGGCATGGGTCTGTTTGGCTTTTGGAGCCATCCCTGCCTATTTCAGACAACTCAAATTCAACATATTTAAAGAAACAGAAATGCTAAAATACATATTGATAGAAAAACCTTTTTTCCTTATTTTATCATTGGCCTTATTATTATTGCCCACTTTCTTTTTCATGTAAGGAAACAGATCTGAGGTGTCTTCCTCATCCCACCTCTGTTCTCCCTCTCTAATTATTAAAAATTTTATAATCAAATACCTTTTATATTTCTAAATGCATGGCATCTTCTTCCTTCTCACACTACAGACGTGTCTTAGAGCCTTAACATTTCCACCCATGCTGTTGCAGTTCATTGTCTTTACCCCTTTGTTGGGGCCTCTTTCCCAGCCCAACGTGTAACTGCCTTCATTGCTTTTGCTGATGGGGTGTTTCTTTTTTTTTTTTTTTTAAGATTTTATTTATTTATTTGACAGAGAGAGATCATGAGTAGGCAGAGAGGCAGGCAGAGAGAGAGAGAGAGAGAGAGAGAGGAGGAAGCAGGCTCTCCGCTGAGCAGAGAGTCCGATGCGGGGCTCAATCCCAGGACCCTGAGATCATGACCTGAGCCAAAGGCAGAGGCCTAACCCACTGAGCCACCCAGGTGGCCCTGATGGGGTGCTTCTAATGGAGGGGTTTGTTTATACTATTCTCCTGTCTAAAAATCTTCAATCACTCCATGGTCTTTTCATGATTCATCTCCCACTGTCCATAGTTTACCCCATAATTTTTACATTATGGTATCACTATAGTAACCTCTGTTTGCACTATTGCATCATCTGTGCCTTTCTTTGTGGTTTTTAACCTCTGCCTTATAGATATTCCTGAGACCCCTGACTCTTGAAAAGCTATTATTCTGTATTTTTCAGATTAAGCTTGCATCCTCCTGAGTTCTTCTCAACCTTTTTGGTTAGTCTTCAATTTCTAATTAAACCTTAGATACGATGGGATTATATAATTTATCTGTTTATATGTCCTTCACTACGGTACTAGGGCACTGAGAAGATTCTCTTTTCTATGACAAACGTAGCAAAAGTGGCTAGCGTAATCTAAGTATTATCTACTCATCTAATTTGGCAAAGTGTAAATTAATACATTATTGAATTTATTCAATTGATGATACAGCAAGTGATCATAATAGAGTATAGTTTATAGGACCATACAGATAAATGTTATAGGTAAAAGAGGAACTTGGACTTGGGCTTCAGACAAACCCCAAATACTGGAGAAGCTGAATCAATTGCTGAAGGTGTTCCAAAAATGTTTCCTACATTATGTGAAGTTATCAAGAATAATAAGATAATTTTCTGAAGTTATACCGACTAGGTTAGTGGTGGCTAGAATGGGGAAAGTGGTCTAATATGGGAAGGCATGATGAGAGATTGATTCTCCTGTCCATATTTAGCATGACCACATTGCAACCAGATGCTGAATAGTGTAGCAAGGCTGATCATGACAAGCTATCATCGCATAGCCACAGAAATAGATGAAACTGAAAAAAGTGTTCTAGGAACTAAACTGGGAAAACTAATGGTATGTATGTTGTTGCTGGTTGTAGAACCAGACAGAGGAGGCAATGTTTACATTAGAGCAGATTTTTTTAATTGGGCTAAAAAATGTTAAAAATTACTTCAGGTTAGATCTCTTTCTTTCTCTTTCTCTCTCACACACACATGCACACATATACACACACACACAAACACACAATTCTCATTCCCATGTGTTTCAATTAGAAAGACTTTATTAGACCATGGATGTTAGAAAAAAAATAGGTACATTCTCTCACCTATGCACTTTCTGTCCAATTGGAAGAAGTGGTCAATAATACATTAACAAACATTTGTATAATTTTGATTCCAAATGATGATTATAATTGAAGATCAAAAATATGCCATATTAGGAGAAATAATATAGGATGTCTAATTAATTAAAATCAAGGCAATCTCTTTAAGGAAGGAACGTTCTGCTGAAATCTAAGGATAAATTGGCCAGATAAAAGAGCATGTTTGGGTGGATGCATGGTATGAGCTAAAAGAGTAGGTGGGATTTTGTTACTCATGGCCTGAGATCCTAAGCCATGCCACAGTTATACAATTTCCTCCTCACATGCTTTTTTCTCAAAACTTCAAATTAATGTTATCTTCCAAATTCTCTTTTATTTAGAAATTCTTTTACTAAATATCCTACACAAAAGTTAAGTGTACAAACCACTGCGACTTCTGACCAACATAGCAGTAGATGGGGAGAAAAGGGCCAGGGCTAAGGAAGAAAAGTAAGTAAGTACAAACTATTGTTCCATGATGAATGAGGCCACTGTAGCCCATAATACCCATTGGGAGAAGTGAGAAGGGTGCTTTGTGTTTCATAGTCTTCTTAAGCCTTATCCCCTAATCAGATATTTAAAAATATTCATACATAAATAGCTTCACATGTTTTTAATCTTCATTTCTTTAAAATGAATTTATTGGAACTGTAGTCCCCTCTTGAAGCCTAAGCATGAAACCTAGATTGTCCTTCATTTTTTTTTTCTAAATTTGGGACAGCTCCTCTTCAATTGGGTTAGTATCTATGCATTGCCCACATCTCCAAAACCTTAAAATTCAAAACTCTTTCAGGATATCTAATCCGCTTCTCTTTGCGGAAGACCCAAATCTCAATGTAACCATATCTCCAAGAGCCTTGGAAAGAAAGAATCAGGTTAAAGCCAGAGAGATTCCACATTTCTATAGTGAATAAAATTTTCTGGAAGTAAAAAAAATAGAACAAAAAGTCAAAATACACTATGATAAAAACACTAAAGTCCTAGAAGTTGTTTCCTACCATATATTGTAGGATGAAATCATATTTTCTTTTGGGCCAAATTGAAGACTTTCCTTACGTTTGGAGAATTTTTCAGATTTGATTATATATACCTTGATTGAGCTCCCAATTTTTTTTCTTCTAATCAGCTATAAATTTAACTTTTTATTTCTGGATTACCAGGTCCTTGATAATAGCTGCATTTATTATGTAGCTGGAATTTACCTAGTGCATTAAATAGGATGATAATTGGACCACTAATTAAGAGAAACTTTGTTAATAAACAATGAAATTTTTACTGTTAATTGCTAGAAACATGACCATCAAAAGTTGCCCACACCTCTTGTTGATGATTTTCTGTGCATGCAATTACAACTATTTACAGTCAAATGTTGAACATCTCAAACTAATAGTGCTGTTTATTAAAGAAAGCTATTTAATGAGTAGATGTTAACTGTGTCCCTGACACAAAAGACTTCATAAGAATTATTCTTCTGTTCTTATCCACTGAAGTAATTTTTGTCCAAGTAATTAACATGACCCTATCCAAATTAAGGTGGATACTTGAATTTTATTTTGAAGTAAAATTTGTACATTACTTAATATGCAAAACCTCATACATGTATTGTCTTATAGCTAGATTTAGTATTGTTCCATTTCATTTATCACAATGTGTTTATTAAAGTGGCTTTTGGATGGATGTGCAAAAGCATTTTAAATGTGGCATACCAAATCAGAAGTAGTCCTTATTTATAGAACTATGGAAATGAATATTATAATTGTAAAAGTTTTGTATTTATTTTAAAGTGTAGTAGAGTATGGGGCACCTCAGCAGCTCAGCCATTTGAACATCAGACTATAGCTCAGGTTCTGATCTCAGGGTCCTGGGATGGGCTGCCTCAGGCTCTATGCTCTGTGTGGAGTCTGCTTGTCCCTCTCCCTCTACCCCTTATCCCCTCCCCATGCTCATGCATGCTTTCTGTCTCCAAAATGAACAAATATAATATTAAAAAATAAAGTGTAGTAGATGTATAAACATACACATACATAAATATGGTTTCCTTAAGCAAGCTGCACTCTGAAAGCTTTAGGATAAGCATCATGTAACAGTAAAAGTGTGTGTCTAAGCCTAACCTCAATGTATGTACTCTTGATTATTTTTAAGTGTTCGGCCCATATGGATACTTATTTTTAGAAGTTATTGTAAAAATTCTTAAAGGTATTAGCGAAATATAATAAGCCATATGATATGATTTAAATACCATTTGCCCTCTACATACAACTAATATTTTTGAGTACATAGCAAAATGGTGGAGTCCTAATATTTCTCACCAAAAGATTGTTTCATTCAGCAATTCAAAAGGTAAAATGTTCTCCCAAGTTCCATGTTTGAATTTTTTATTATTGTATTTCTGTTACTGGCTGACTCTTGCAAAGGAAACACATTACCCCATATTCTTTGCCCATCTGAGTTAAAAGGGTCATTTTCTTAACTAAGTTTTTATATGATTATAGACTCGTACATTGTACTTTCTCAAAGTTCAGACTTTACATATAAGCTTGATTATTTCTATGTCAAAATCTACAGCTACATTTTTTTTTTTTTCCTGAGGTACCAAAACTTAATGTCAGGCTCTGATTCTAGGAAGTTCACCTCTCTTGAGCAAGGTTCTTTCAGTGTCCACTACATGAAAACTTGATTCTATTTTTCTTCTTTGGAATGAAATTTGTGTTGTGGAATTAATGGAAATATTTTTATCAAAAAAAACTGTAAGATTCAGTATCTGTAATATAGAATTTATTTCTTGACAGGCAGAAATGACTTCAGGTTTTAAACTATTCAATATTCTTGAAGATTTCAGACTGAGATTTTTCTCTTTATGATTCTAGGTAGAGATGAACTGAAAAACATAACATCTACATCCTTACTAAGTTAAACCAGACTCTTAAGAGTATTAGCTGATATTCTGTTATGTTTTCCCCTTCCAATTCCAGTTAAACATATAGTGTGGGGTTTTCAGTTCTCTCTTGCCTTCTCTCCAACAGAATTATCATCCTTATAAATATAACTCAGGGGACACCTGGGTGGCTCAGTTGGTTAAGCGGCTGCCTTCAGCTCAGGTCATGATCCCAGCGTCCTGGGATTGAGTCCCACATCAGGCTCCTTGCTTGGCGGGGAGCCTGCTTCTCCCTCTGCCTCTGCTGCCACTCTGCCTGCCTGTGCTCGTGCGCTCTCTCTCTCTCTCTCTCTGGCAAATAAATAAATAAATAAATAATCTTAAAAAAAATATATAACTCAGTGACTGTTCTATAAGATTTAAGACTACAACATCCAGAGTTTTGAACTTCTAGGACATTAATGGCATCCTCTCTAGAAGATATAAGCATAAATATATGTCTTTCTATCCCTAGACTATACAGAAATAATCATGATTTCTAGACTATTCTAGAAGATGCCAAGTTGATTTCCTTGACTATTTACTAACACCTGTTATACCAGTTTCAGACTTTACATGTGACAAGATACTGCTTCTATCACAGCTTTATCCTACTGAAAATCATCACTGATCCCCATTAAACATCATCACCATTGATATACAGAAGTCCTTAGTTTATTAGTCAAGATACTTCCAGCAGCACAATCTTAGTGAATATTGGGCAACATGATTTTACAGAACTTGCCCAGGAGCATGGTTGTGTCTAATAAATTAAACCAATTTAGTACCACTTGATGTAACATCAAGGAGGAGTTTAATAAGACAGAGTCAAGATTTCTAGAGAGGAAATAATTAAAACATGAATAGTCTAAAATAGTAAGAGAAGTCAGGAGAAAGAGACTGACTAAAAAGTTAGGACAAAATCCAGGGACTGAAGTTCAAAATGACAATGATTCGAAGTTTCCAAGGCAGAGAGATGCATAAAGATAAAAGATTTTGTAGTCAGAGGGGACCATTCACAAGCTGATGTTTTTCAGCATGTCAATTCCTAATGGTGACTAGATACATGCTATAACTCTGTGCGTGGCCAAATGGAAATAGAAAAAGCTTATTTCATTTAAATTGTCAAGTAACTGTGAGGTGTGAATGTTGTAATGATCCAGAGAATATATAGATGCTAGTAAGAGACATGTGGTTCTAATTTAATGGGCTAAATGTGAATAATGAGAATGAAACTCTAAGTGCTAAGCTAATAAGAGGAATGAAGCAGAAGTCAGAAATAAGAGCTCCATGCAACCTAATTTTGACTGCTCATATGAATGCCCAGTTTTGTTGATCTGAGGTCACATCTCAAACATCATTCAAGTTGTATATAATCAAATATGAAAAGTTTAGTAATCATGTTTCTTAATTATTCCTGCTTTTATAAAAAGCAAATTACAGCTGCTTTTAATCTCTCTATATATTCCTTTTTTATGCCATTATTAAATTGTGTAGCCTATCAAATAGCAACTTGCAACAGACTCATAAACATGGTACCAGGCTATTCAGCTTGACTGGACTGGAGATCTGGTGCATGACAGACATTGGGGAGGGTATATGCTATGGTGAGCAGTGTGAATTGTGTAAGACTGATGAATCACAGACATGTGCCCCTATCCATGTATTCTTTCTGAAGGATATTGCTGTAGTTGTGGCCGTTCTCTGCCAAATTACTGATTATAAACTAATCTTTTGGTTCTTATCTAAAAAGTGACAAAAGTGACTATAATCCCTGAAATTAAGGAGATAAAGTATGTATGTGTGTATTTATGTATGTCTTAGAGAAAGCAACAGAGTGGAATTCAAGTGGAGTATAAAAATAGCAATTTAGTAAGCTACATATTTAAACACAATTTATAAATTAGTTTTTGAAGAAAATTATATTTATAAACTACAGAGCAAGAATAATATTTATGCTAAAACTTAAGGACAGTTGTAGGTAAATATTTAATACCCCCAAAAAAGGGAAAAAAAAAGAAGAAAGAAGAAAAAAAAGAAACAGAATAAATAAGAAAAAGTCAAGGATAGATTTTTGCAGTTTTAGGCAATATTTTGTGGATTAACAAGTGAAGTAAAATAAACTTGACCTAAGACTGACCATGAGTTTTTACCAACATCTGGGATCCTTGCATAATGATTTTTCTAGAGTCCTTGAAAACTCCTGCATGGTATTTAACATATCTTTAAAACTGGATGGGGAAAATACAGCTATACTTTTACTGTTCTTTTACTAAAATTTAACATTTCCATCAATTATGTGTGTGTGCAATAACATAATATACCTGGAATGCAGTATAACAGTATCTGGAATTTTATCAACAATAAAATCAACAGATTTTTTTTTCCAGCATATTATAGTTGTTGAAATATCTTGAAATAAACTTGGACTCATGTTCACTAAATTCTCATATTTATTTGATAATTTTATAGGTTATTGAATGAGTTAATAACATAATGAGTTATCAGTTATTGGTGAGTTAATCAATTGTATTTATTTAAGAGAGAGAGAGAAGAGTGAGAGCAAGAAGACAACTCCCTCCTGAGCAGGGAGCCCAATGTGGGGCTCAATCCCAGGATCCAGAGATCATGACCTGAGCCACCCAGGCACCCCGCAGTTAAAATTCTCACCGCAAGTTCCATCCTGAATGAAAAAATCTGTGGTGCCCTACACAGGCTACTATAATAGCTATATCACAGGTTTTCCCCACATTTTGATAACTACTGTATTTAAGTATATTTTTTCCTTTATATTCTCTGTGTATTGCTTTTTTTGTACATTTAAAAGCATTATTCTGAGATTTTCCTGACAATGGCCAAAGTGTCCATGTTTGAAGGGTAGTAGTTAAGAACCCTTGACCTAGGAAAGACATAAATGGGTAGAATATCAAGCTATACTGTGGTGACAATTTTCCCTAAATACTTACTCATGTATCAATCTGCTAAATAACTCATTAGGCTAAATTGAATAATCTGCCTGAATTGTTTGGCTAACTTCCATGGAATTCTCTGTTACCTCTGCTTATGTGACCTGGATGTCTTATAAGAATACTTCCTGTGAGATTTCAGCAAAATCTGCATTGGGCTCCAGAGAAATTTCAAGTATAGGCATTCAAAAAAAATTCTCTTTGCCACTCTTCCCACTCTGCTCTCAGTCAGCAGAGACTGAGAAAAATCCATGTGTTTCCATGTGTTTCAAAACCTTAGGACAAAAAAAAATTCTTTTTGAATTTGTAACTAAATTAATTTATTGAAGAAATTAGGTAATTTCTTTACTTGTTTTCTGAAGTCTCAACTAACTTAACATTTATCCCAATGCATTCTTCACTGAACAAAGTAAGATTTTAGTCTCTAAACATAAGAAAACTAGAAAATCTCAATCTCAGGTAACAAATTTATTTTCTGTAGCTAGCAGAAATTAAAAAATCTTACTGGAGTCAGTCGTGGTCTTTTCTTATCTAAAGTCTTTATTCTTTCTCTGCTGTATTTGTCCATTTCAATCTTAATATTTTTGTTTATATTGTAAATAATTCCCTGGTTCTGGGGAATGATATTTTTTTGGAAAGTTGTATTCCTGTTTCTTATCTCTGTAAATTGTCTATTAACATAGATTATGACATATACAACAGGTCACTTTGTACAAATCCATTTTTCAAATTCTTTCTGTGGTGGTTAGTTTTATCTGTCAACTTGTCTGGGCCACAGTGTACCCAAATATTTGGTTACACATCAATTGGGTGTGTCTGTGAGGATGTTTTTGGATGAGATTAACATTTGAATTAGTAGACTGAGTAAAGGAGATAGCCTTCTCTAATGTGAATGGGCCTCATCCAATCTGTTCAAGACCTAAATGAAGCAAAAATGTGGAGGAATGGAGAATTTGCTCTTTCTTACTCTCTTCTTCTTCTTCCTGTTCTTCTTCTTCTTTTCTTCTTCTTCTTTAAGGTTTTATTTAGTTGACACAGAGAGCACATGCAGGGGGAGTGGCAGGCAGAGGCAGAGGGAGAGGGAGAAGCAAGCTTCCCACTGAGCAAGGAGCCTAACTTGCGGCTCAACCCCAGAACCCCTGGGATCATGACCTGAGTTGAACCAACTGAGCCAGCCAGGTGCCCCATCTTTCTTACTGTCTCAAGCTAGAACCTCAGTCTTTTCCTACCTTTGGACTCCAGCTAGAACTTAGACCACCAGTTCTCTTGCTTTTCACATTTTCATACTTAGACTAGAACTATAGCATTGCCTCTTCTACGTCTTCTTCTTGCTGTTGGCAGACCTTGGGATTTCTCTACTTCCAGAATCATGTGAGCCAATTTCTTTAATAAATCTCTTCCTTTCTTATATTTATATGGTTGTAGATGAATACATATACTCTATTTTTCTGCCTATTGATAGAAACTATTTGGAGAAAGAGATTCAGTTGATTTTGTTAGCTGGAGACCTCTAGTATACTTTCTTTCAGTCAGTGAGTTACACTATTTGGTGGAAAGTTCTCCTTTTGGACTTAGTAAACAGTTCATTAAATGATAGATTTGATAAAAAGCTAGGAGGGCATAATGGTATCAGAAATGAGGGGAAAAGTCAGATTTCCCATCAACTGTAATTCACACTCTATGGCCTGAGGAGTTAGGAGGACTTAAAAGAACTCAAAATTTGATCTTTGTTTAAAACAGATCAGTGTTTCCTGATTTACTGACCCAATTTTCCATAGATTCCAGCAACATCTATTTTGTCACTGTGGAAGAAAAAAGGCTCCAGTGCTGAGAAGTTTTGTGCTAAGGAAGTGATGAATGGGATACTCAAAGGCTAGTCCTGTCACCAGCAAAATAGATTTCTGTACAAACTATGATATTTGGGATTTGGGCTTTCTTAGGGGGAAATTTGTTGGTGAGTAGAAATTCTCATTTTCAACATCTATTTCTCAGCTGGTGTTTCAGGGAGAATGTACAAAATCATTTTATCGAAGTAGAGGAGTCATCATTTGACATACTATGAAGTTAAAAACCAAACAAAAGAAAACACAAAGATGAAAACATAATCTGAAAATTTGGGTTGTAGGAGTATTTTTGGTGTTTTCCTTTTCTTAGGATATTTAAAGACATATTTGACGGAAGGATATTAAATAAGATGTGCAAATGATGCTCGGGAATGTGTAGGCAGTGATATTCATTAGAATAAATATCTAGACCCTTGACTTTAATAGCATCACTCTGGAGGGCAGCATGCTCTTGGTCTATATCACATCCTTGAAATGGGGTTGATGACAATCTGTTTTAGTTTGGAAGTGTCTCAGAGTAAGCATTTCTCGGGAGATCTGTGGGGAAGAAGAATATTGCTTATTGGTAGAATTCTTTCATTATCTACTTATTCATTTATTTATTTATTTTTTATTACTGTTTCAGTCTCTGGAGACATGGAGAACAAAGTAACTTGACATTGTAGAACTTACATAATTCAGAGACAGAATAAAAGATCATAGTCCTATAAAGAAACAGAGTATAGATAAATGCTATGAAGATAATGCATGGGTAATTAAATAATAAATTAGGTTGAAAACTTCTAGTTTGGGTGGTCAAGGATAGTTTAAAAGGTACAATTTTAATAGAAGTGTGAAGGATATAAAGTGGCCAACCATTTTTTTTTAAATGGAGCAAATTATTCTAAATAAAGAGCATGATTTATCATCAAGAAGGGGCCAAAATCTTGGCCCATTTTGAGAAACAGAAAAGAGGGCATAATTGCTAGAGCACATTGAGTAAGGGGAAGAATGGTTAAGTGAAAATTTTGGAGAGATTTGAGGATATCACAGCACTCAACATTATATAAGAGAAATATTTTGGATGTTTCTCTATAAACAATGGACAAAATCAAGGAAATTAGCACCCATTATGATATTTAACTCTGACAAGCTCAGTATACATTTATTGAATAAATTTCTTTATGAATGAATGAATTGACATAATAGTAGTGGATTGAAATAGATCATTGAGCTTCCCAGAAGGAATTTTGTAGCTATGTCTTGATCATATTTTTGGTCAATATGACCCCAACATTTTCTATATACCCTACGTTGAGAATTCCACATTAACCTAAAAATACACAGGGAAAGAAGAAAATAGTAAGGGGGCTAGGAAATACTTACAGTAAGTTTTTTTATTCTGCTCCATTGCCATCAAAAGCAATTTCAAATGAGCAAGTAAGAATAGCCTTTAACTTTTGAAGCTGTAAGAGAAATAGTTTCCATGTTTGTGCCCAACCTGATGTCCATTTGTGTCTCCTATAATAATCTGGCAGTACTTAGATATAAGAAAGACATGTGTATATAGAGATATCAAGAATAAGCTGGAAGACACAAGAAAATCAGTAGAATTTAGGGAAATAAAAGCAGAATCAAGATGTGAGCTGAGAAAAATGGAATTCTCTTAGGAGAAGTTCAGAGTTGTATTCATTCTCCCTATAAGACCTAATAGATCATTTATAGCAGCATTTCACTTCTTATATCTTAATGTTAACTCTATAGCGAAATGACTACTTTTCCTCCTATCGTAAAGTGAATTTTCTAGTCTAAACAACTTATTCTTATAAATTTTGCAAATTATAGAATCCAAACCATTCATTTTCTCATTGCTATACTTGTGCATTAAACAAGTATTTGTAGAGTGCTAGTATATGCCAGATAGTGTTAGGACATATGGTAAACTAATGGGTAGTTGTAGATGCTTCCTCTGCCACCAATGGGCTTTTTGGTCTACCAGTTTATATATTATAAGGTGCAATTTTAAAATAATATCAATACTGTGATGGAATGGATATAGAATTATGCCTTCATAGGAAAGCATTTTATTTATTTTTATTTTTTAAAGATTTTATTTATCTGATAGCAAGAGAGGGAACACAAGCTGAGGGAATGGGAGAGGGAGAGGCAGGCTTCCTGCTGAGCAGGGAGCCCAATGTGAAGCTCCATCCAAGGACCCTAGGATTATGACCTGAGCTGAAGGCAGACACTTACCAACTGAGCCACCCAGGTGCCCCAGGAAAGTGTTTTATTCCAAATGTGTACAATCAAAGTTTCTTTCTAATAGAATTGAAATGTAAGCTAAATCCTAAAAGCTGAGTAGGATTTAGCCAAATGAAGATAAAGGGGTAATACTGACATAAATAACTTAGAGAAAACTGTTCTACAAACAAATAACCAGAAATCTGGAAAATTAGTGCCTCATAAGAATGGATAATTATGCCTGGATGAAAAATTGTACATAGTATGTGGTATGTAATGCTGGTAGAGTGAGTTATGTGAGCAGAGGTACAGGATAATACAAGAGAAAAGAAGCTTGGGTAATAGGAAGAGTCTTGATTTCCCAGGGCTTGTAAGCTGTATTAACATGATTGTCTTTTGTCCAAGTGCTTTGTAAAGCCACAGGAAAGTTTTAATCAGAAGTATCACATAATCAAATATAATTTAAATGATTCCTCATGCTGAAATGTGGGGAATTTATTGAAAAATTATAAAATTAGCACCAAGTGTATAGATGTTTAGATTCAGCTATCTTTCTTGAGTCTTCAGTTGAAAGTATCTTATCAACAGAGGACACATTCAAATAAATGCTGCAACACCCCGTAAAAAGTATTTCTTGAACAAAGCATATTTCTGGTAAAGCTCCTTTTTATGTATATGCAATAACAAAAAGTTCATATTCATTTGATATTACTAAATGCTATTCAAGGATGGATAATACAAATACTTAAATAAAATGAAGGGCAATTTGAATATTCAGAAAGCACTTTTTCATGCTGCATTTGAAGTTTGCCATATGTAATTGTCATATGCAGATATTCTGATTCCAAAATGGAGATTTCTTTTGAATTCTTTTCAACAAGTGAAACTATTCTCCTATACCATTCAGAAAGGAATTCACATTATAACAGCATTTACCAAGAAGCAGCAGAAAAATTCAAGATAGTACATAGGGGGGAAAAAAGAAGAAAATAGCATACACTATAATGACTATAAGGAGCCAAGAAATGACTCAATGCATATTTGTAATGATGTGTGCAAATGAAGGAGAAGTTTTATAAAGAAAGCTCAAGACCTCAAAATTTTGTAAAATGGGAAGAATCATTCTCTTGTTTTTGTTACCCAAATAGCAGGCTCTAGGATGTTTTTCTACTTATGCACATATGAGACGGACTGAAAAGAAGCACTGAATTTCCATCATGACATTATCTTTATGCTATATCTATTATTTGAAAAAAATTGCACAGTGCTCTTTCTTAAGGACTCATATCATTTTGGTCTCAAAGTACCATCTTATAAATAGGAATAACATTTAGAAAGCAACTTTTCATTATATGTGATGGTTCTTTATAGTAGTTGTATGCTTGACCCAGTATTTCTATTTCTAAGAATCTTTCCTAAAAGAAAGTAAAGAAAATGTTTTATCAGCATGTGCAGTGATGTTTGTTGCATGGTTACAACTAAAAAATAAAGGGAAATTAAATCAGTATTCCAAAGTAAGGAGTCATTTAATATGGTAGTATGCATCTATATGATGGACCATAAGGTAATTTTTGTTTCAAGCAAAATACCAACATCTAATCAAAATTTTGCTGGTCACCAAATTCTCATATGAAACCAATTAGGCACAATATGTCAGTATACTTACACCTAAAATTTATCTGCACACTTATGGATAACAGTGATTGGAAAATTAGATGAACAGGAAACATGCTCCTGATACCTAACACCTATTTTCTGTGAAGACTTTGGCTTAAAAAGACCTTTCACTACCTTTCTTAATAGATGTGGAGTTATCAATTACTCGGTGAACTCTACATTAGGCACTTAAAACGTAAAAGTATATAAGTAACTTGGAGGCATTTTGTGTCTGTTCCATCTTTGATAACTCAATTGCACCGTATTCATTTATTTCTTCAAATATTTTTCTCTTCTCCTGGTATTCTGGTTATGCAAATCTTACTACTTTTTATATTGTCCTGGATTTCTTGACCAAAATATTCTATATTTAAATTATCTTTTTCCTCTGTCATCACCAAAGGCAAGGGAAGCAAGGGCAAAAATGAACTTTTGGGATTTTATCAAGATCAAAAGCTTTTGCACAGCAAAGGAAACAGTTAACAAAACCAAAAGACAACTGACAGAATGGGAGAAGATATTTGCAAACGACATATCAGATAAAGGGCTAGTGTCCAAAATCTATAAAGAACTTAGCAAACTCAACACCCAAAGAACAAATAATCCAATCAAGAAATGGGCAGAGGACATGAACAGACATTTCTGCAAAGAAGACATCCAGATGGCCAACAGACACATGAAAAAGTGCTCCATATCACTCGGCATCAGGGAAATACAAATCAAAACCACCATGAGATATCACCTCACACCAGTCAGAATGGCTAAAATTAACAAGTCAGGAAATGACAGATGCTGGCGAGGATGCGGAGAAAGGGGAACCCTCCTACACTGTTGGTGGGAATGCAAGCTGGTGCAACCACTCTGGAAAACAGCATGGAGGTTCCTCAAAATGTTGAAAATAGAACTACCCTATGACCCTGCAATTGCACTGCTGGGTATTTACCCTAAATATACAAACGTAGTGATCCGAAGGGGCACGTGCACCCGAATGTTTATAGCAGCAATGTCTACAATAGCCAAACTATGGAAAGAACCTAGATGTCCATCTACAGACGAATGGATAAAGAAGATGTGGTATATATACACAATGGAATACTATGCAGCCATCAAAAGAAATGAAATCCTGCCATTTGCGACGACGTGGATGGAATTAGAGGGTATCATGCTTAGCGAAATAAGTCAATCGGAGAAAGACAACTATCATATGATCTCCCTGATATGAGGGAGAGGAGATGCAGCATGGGGGGTTGAGGGGGTAGGAGAAGAGTAAATGAAACAAGATGGGATTGGGAGGGAGACAAACCATAAGTGACTCTTAATCTCACAAAACAAACTGAGGGTTGATGGGGGGAGGGGGTTGGGAGAGGGAGGTGGGGTTATGGATATTGGGGAGGGTATGTGCTATGGTGAGTGCTGTGAAGTGTGTAAAACTGGCGATTCGCAGACCTGTACCCCTGGGGATAAAAATATATGTTTATAAAGCTGTAAAAAAAAAAAAAAAAAGAAAGGATGAATACCCAAGTTTTGTAGCAACATGGACGGGACTGGAAGAGATTATGCTGAGTGAAATAAGTCAAGCAGAGAAAGTCAATCATCATATGGTTTCACTTATTTGTGGAGCATAACAAATAGCATGGAGGACAAGGGGAGATGGAGAGGAGAAGGGAGTTGAGGGAAATTGGAAGGGGAGGTGAACCATGAGAGACTATGGACTCTGAAAAACGATCTGAGAATTTTGAAGGGGTGGGGGGTGGGAGGTTGGGGGCACCAGGTGGTGGGTATTATAGAGGGCACGGATTGCATGGAGCACTGGGTGTGGTGCAAAAATAATGAATACTGTTATGCTGAAAAAATAAAAAAATAAAAAAAATTATCTTTTTCCTCTGTTTCAATTTGACATTGCTATTGATCTATCATACAGTTCCCTAACATTTTCCCTCATTCGTGTCAGGTCTACGGATGAACCTGTCAAATATACTCATTTATCTTGGTTTCCTACTTCTAGCCATTCTTCTTTTCGATTCTTGTAGTTTTCATCTTCATGCTGACATTATACCCATCAGATTTTGCATGTTTCTTATTTCCATTAGAGTCTCTGTTGAGATCCCTCAGACTACCTCACACTTGGTGATTCAATAGAAGGACTTAGAGTAGCTAGAAAAACTTATTTATGTATGACATGTTACATTCAAAGAATACAGGTGAGAATTTAAGGGAAAGGATCCATGGAAAGAAGTCCAGGAGACACGGACACATGCTTTCTCAGGTGTCATCTCCCAGTAGAGTGGCACAAACATGTTTAATGCTTTTGCAATAATGTATGATAACACAGAGTACAGGCATTCCTTGGTGTATAGCACTTCACTTTATCATACTTTGAAGATACTACATTTAAAAAAAAAAATTGGAGGTCTGTGGCAATTCTGTATGGAGTGAGTCTATTGGCAGCATTTTTCCAACAGCATTTGATCATTGTGTCCCTGTCTCACATTTGGGTAATTCTCACAATGTTTCAAACTTTCATTATTGTATCTGTCATGGTTATCTATGATTAGTAAGTTTATAACATGATGGCAGCCAGAGCTTCATGAATGGGGAAGGGTTCCAGAAGGCACATGGCCCATGTGTAGAGCTCAGAAAAGGCCCCGGAGGGCACAGGTGACCTATCCCAGCACAAGGCCCTCCCTCCTCTAAGAGATGGGATGTAAAGTTTTTGTGTATCTCTTTTTGTGTTTGATCCATCAAACAGATTTCTCTTTCATTTAATAAAATTTCCTTTTGTAAAATAAATAAATAAATAAATAAATAAAAGGCAGAAATGATTAAGCTTAGTGAAAACGGCATGTCAAAGTTGAGTAAGCTGAAAGCTAGGCCTCCTGTGCCAAACAATTAGCTAAGTTGTGAATGTCAAGGGAAAGTTGTTAAAGGAAACTGAAAGTAATACTCTGGTTTACACGTGAATGCTGAAAGTGAAATAACCTTCTTGCTGTTAAGGAGAAAGTGTGAGTGGTAGGGATAAACGATCAAATCAGCCACAGCATTCAGTTCAGCTAAAGCTATATCCAGAGCAAGATTCTAATTCTCTTCAATTCTGTGAAGGCTGAGAGAGGTGAGGAAGCTGTGTAAGAAAAGTATGAAGCTAGCAGAGACTAGTCTATGTGGTTTAAGGAAATAAGCCATCTTTCCAACTTCAAAGTGCTAGGTGAAGTAGCAAGCTATCCAGAAGATGCAGCTAAGATAATTAGTGCAAATGGCTACACTACACACATATTTTCAGTATAGCTGGAATAGTCTTCTATTGGAAGAAGATGCTATTAGGATTTTCATAGCTCCAGAGGAGAAGTCAATGTTTGGCTTCAAAGGGAAGGCTCACTCTCTTATTAAGGTCTAATGCTTTGGTGACTTTCAGTTGAAGCCAATGTTCATTTGTTATTCCAAAAATCCTAGGACCCTTAAGAATTATTTTAAATCTACTCTGTCTGTGCCCTGCAATAGAACAACAGAGCCTGGATGACAGCACATCTGTTTACAACATGGTTTACTGAACATTTTAAGTCCACTGTTGAATTTAGTGCTCTGAAAAAAAAAAAAAAAAGAATTCTTATTGAAATATGACTGCTCATTGATGATGTACCAGGTCACCCAAGAGCTCTGCTGGGAATTTACATTGAGATTTATGTTGTTTTCAACATTGTCTGCTATAACAGCATTTATTTTATAGCCCTAGGATCAAGGAGTAATTTTGACTTTTAAATCTTATTATTTAAGAAATACATAATGTAAGGCTATAGTTGCCATGATAGCGATTCTTTTAATGTATCTGGGCAAAGTGAGTTGAAAACCTCCCAAAAGGATTCACCATTCAGGATGCCATCAGGAACATTTGTGAATCATGGGAAGAGGTCAAAATATCAAAATGAACAAGAGTTTGCAAGAAGACAGTTTCAATCCTTATGGATGATTTTGAGGGGTTCAAGACTTCAGTGGAAGAATCCCTGCAGATGTGGTGGAAGTAACAAGAGAATTAGAAGTGGAGCCTGAAGATATCCCTGAATTGCTGCAAGCTCATGATCAAACTTGAAAGGATAAGCAGTTGCTTGTTATGGATGAGCAAAGAAAGTGGTTTCTTGAGATGAAATCTTCTGACATTGTTGTGAATATTGGTGAAATAACAGGAAAGGATTTAAAATATTACATCAACTTAGCTGATAAACAGTGGCAGGATTTGATGGGATTGACTGATTTTTGAAATAAGTTCTACTTTGGGTAAAATGCAATCAAACAGCATCACATGCTACAGAGAAAATTTTCATGAAAGAAAGTCAATGCAACAAACTTCACTGTTGATTCATTTTAAGAAATTGCTATAAAGCAAAACCAGCCTTCAGCAGCCATGACCCTGATCAGTCAGCAGCCTACCATCAAGGCAAGACTTCACCAGCCAAAAGAATACAACTAAGCTGAAAGCTCAGATGAGGGTTAGGACTTTTTTAATCAGTAAAGCATTTTTTTGATTATCATGTCAACTTTATTTATGAAGTAATTTTCATATTAAAAGATCTACTTTTTTTTTTTTTTTGGAAAAACCAAGATATTATTTAGGTGTTACTCTGAATAATTTGGAAAAGTAACTTTTTGGCTGTACTGACTTCTTAAAAATAAGATAGTTGACATACAATACTAATTTCATGTGTATAATACAGTGATTTAACAATGATGTACATTACAAAATGCTCACCAGGATAAGTATAGCTACCATGTATCACCATTCAAAGTTATTTTAATATTATTGTTATATTCTGTATGCTGTACCTCTCATCCTCATGATTTATTTTATAACTGGAATTGTGTAGATCATAATTCCCACATCTTTTGCCTATTCCTGTATCCCCTTCTTTGCTGACAATTACCAGTTTGTTCTCTGTATTTATAAGTCAGCTTCTGTTTCTGTTTGTTGACTAGTTTGTTTTTTTTTTTAATTCCACTTATAAGTAAAATCATATGGTATTTATATTTGTCTGACTTATTTCACTTAGCAAAATAACCTCTCAGTCCATTTATCTTGTACCCAATGGCAGTTTTAATTCTTTTTATGGCTGAATAACATTTCATCATATATAGATACCATGTCTTTTTTTTTTAAGATTTTATGTATTTATTTGACAGAGAGATACAGAGCACCAGTAGGCAGAGCAGCAGGGAGAGGGAGAAGTCGGATCTCTACTGATGAGGGAGCCCCACATGGGGTTCAAACCCAGGACTCTGGGATCATGATCTGAGCCAAAGGCAAATGCTTAACTACTCAGGTACCCCAAATCTTATTCTTTTTTTTTAAATTTTTATTTTAATTCCAGTGTAGTTAACATACAGTGTCATATCAGTTGCAGGTATACAATATTGTGATTCAATAGTTCCATAAATCACCCAGAGTTCATCATCACAAGTGTACTCCTTAATCCCCATTATCTGTTTCACCCATGCTCTCCACTTACTGTCCTCTGGTAGCCATCTGTATATTCTCAATAGTTAAGAGGTTATTTATTGGCTTGTCTCCCTCTAGCCCTCTCTCCCTCTCTCTTTCTTCTTCTTTATCTCTCTCTCCTTTCTCTCCTCCCCCTCTTGTTCTTTTCCTGTACTTACTTGTTTTGTTTCTTAAATTCCACACATTAGGGAAATCATATGGTATTTGTCTTTCTCTGTCTTCAATTAGCATTATATTCACTCGATCCATCCATGTCATTTCAAATGACAAGATTTTATTATTTCTTAATGACTGAATAATAGTCTATCATATATCAATCTATCTATCTACTATATATCATCTGTATCACTTATTCTTTATCCATTCATTTATCAATGGGCACACAGGCTGCTCCTATAATTTGGTTATTGTAAATAACACTGCTGTAAACACTGAGGAGCATGAACATTTTTGACTTAGAGTCCTTGTATTTGGGCAAATACCCAGTAGTGTAATTGCTGGATCATAAGGTAGTTCTTTTTTTAACTTTCTGAAGAATCTCTGTACTGTTTTCTACAGTGGCTGCACCAGTTCACATTCCCACCAATAGTGCAAGAGAGTTACTTTTTCCCCACATCCTCACCAACACCTGTTGTTTATGTTTTTATTTTAACCATTCTGATAGGTATGAGGTGGAATCTTACTGTAGTTTTGATTTGCATTTCTCTGGTAAGTGATGTTGAGCATCATTTCCTGTGTCTGTTGTCCATCTGGATGTCTTCCTTGGAGAAATGTATGTTCATTTCTTCTGCCCATCTTTAATTGGGTTATTTGGGTTTTTTTTGAGTGTTGATTTGTATAAGTTCTTTATATACTTTAGATACTAACCCTTTATCAGATATATCATTTGCAAGTATCTTCTTCCATTCTGTAGGTTGCCTTTTATTTTTTTTTCAAAGATTTTATTTATTTATTTGACAGAGAGAGATCACAAGCAGATGGAGAGGCAGGCAGAGAGAGAGAGAGAGGGAAGCAGGATCTCTGCCGAGCAGAGAACCCGATGTGGGACTCGATCCCAGGACCCTGAGATCATGACCTGAGCTGAAGGCAGTGGCTTAACCCACTGAGCCACCCAGGCGCCCATGTAAGTTGCCTTTAAAATTTGTTGATTGTGTCCTTCACTGTGCAGCTTTTTTATTTTGATGTAGTCGAAGTAGTTTATTTTTGCTTTTATTTCCCTTGTCTCAGGAAATGTATCTAGAAAAAATGTTGCTATGGTCACTGTCAAGACAATGCTGCTTATGTTCTTTTCTAGGATTTTTATGGTTTCAGGTCTCACAATTAGGTCTGTGATGTCTTTTGAGTTTATTTTTGTGTATGGTGTAAGAAAGTGGTCCAGTTCGATTCTTCTACATACAGATAACCAGTCTTCCCAGTACCATTCATTGAAGCGATGGTCTTTTCCCATTGGATATTTTTTCATGCTTTGCTGAAGATTACTTGAACATATAATCAAGGGTCTATTTTGGGGTTTTCTGTTCTGTTCAATTGATCTTTGTGTCTTTTTTTGTGTCAGTACTGTACTGTTTTGATTACTACAGCTGTGCAATGTAACTTGAAGTCTGGAATTGTGATACCTCCAGCTTTGCTTTGCTTTTTCAAAATTAGTTTGCTATCCAGGGTCTTTTGTGGTTCCATATAAATTTTAGGATTATTTATTCTAGTTCTGTGAAAACTGCTGCTGATATTTTGATAGGAATTGCATTAAATATGTAGATTGCTTTGGGTAATAAAGACATTTTAGTAATATTTGTTTTTCTACTCCATAAGCATGCAATATCTTTTTGTTTGTGTCTTCTTCAGTTTCTTTCCTCAGTGTTTTTATAGTTTTCAGAGTGCAGGTCTTTAACTCTTTAGTTTGGTTTATTCCTAGACATTCTATTTTTGGTGCAATTGTCAATACTATTGTTTTTTTTTAATTTCTCTATCTGATGCTACATTACTAATAATAATTACTAAAATAGATTTTTGCAGATTGATTTATTTTATCCTGCAACTTAACTAAATTCATTTATCAGTTCTAGTAACTTCTTGGCAGAGACTTTAGGATTTTCTATATAAATTATCATGTCACCTACAAAGAGTTTTATTTTTTCCTTACCAATTTGCATGCTGTTTGTTTGTTTATTATTGTCTAATTGCTAGGACTTCCAATACTATGTTGAATAAAAGGCACCAGGGTGGCTCAGTTGGTTAAGTGTCTGAATCTTGTTTTCAGCTCAGGTCATGATCTCAGGGTCATGAGATCAAGAACCCTACATCAGGCTCTACATGTGGTGCCTGCTTAAGATTCTCTCTCTTTTTTCTCCCTCTGCCCCCACTCATGCTCTTTCTCTCTTAAAACAAAAATATAGTGGTAAGAGTGGACATCCTTGTCTAGCTCCTGACCTTAGGGGGGAAGCTCTTAGTTGTTCCCTATTAAGTATGATGTTAGCTGTGGATTTTTCATGTATAGCCTTTATTATGTTTAGGTATGTTCCCTCTAAACTTACTTTCTTGAGGGCTTTTATCATGAGTGGATGTTGTACTTGGTCAAATGCTTTTTCTGCATTTACTGAAATGATCATATGGTTTTTATACTTGTTCTTATTGATGTGATATATCACATTGATTGACTTGTAAATATTGAACCACTCTTGTCCTGGGAATAAATCCCATTTGATTGTGGTAAGAATTATTTTTTTAATGTTTTCTTAGATTCAGTTTGCTAGCTAGCATTTTATTGTGGGGTTTTGCATCTGTGTTCATTGGAGATTTTGGACTATAGTTCTCTACTTTAGTGGTGTCTTTATCTGGTTTTGGTATTAAGGTGATGCTGGTTTCGTAGAATGAATCTGGAAGTCTTCCTTCCTCTTCTATTTTTTTGGAATAGTTTGAGAATATGTATTAACTCTTCTTTAAATGTTTGGTAGAATTTGCCTATAAACCTCTCTGGTGCTGGACGGACTTCTATTGGGATTTTGATTACTAATTCATTCTCTTTGCTGGTAATTAGCCTATTCAAATTTTCTATTTCATTCTGCATCAGTTTTGGTAGGTTATATGTCTCAAGGAATTCATACATTTCTTCTAGGTCCAACCTTTGTTCTAGGTTTTATATATTTCTCCTAGGTCCAACCTTCTAGGTCAAAAGGTCCAACCTTTTGGCATACAATTTTTCATAATATTCTCTTACAATTATTTGAATATCTTTGGTTTTGTCTGGTATTTCTCTTCTTTCATTTATAATTTTAATTACTTGATTCTTTCCCTTTCTATTTTGGAGTCTGGCTAGAGGTTTATGAATTTAATCTTTTGAAAGAACCAGCTCCTGGTTTCATTTATCTGTTCTACTATTTTTTGTGGTATTTATTTTGTTGCTTGTTTGTCTTAGTTTCTATATCATTTATTTCTACCTTAATCTTTGTTATATCCTTTCTCCTGTTACTTTTTTTTTTTTTCCCTAGCTTCTTTAGGTGTAAGGTTAGGTTGTTTGAGATTTTCCTTGCTTCTTGAGATAGACCTGTACTGTGATAAACTTCCTTCTTAAAACCATTTTGCTGTATCCCAAAGGTTTTGGACCATCGTTTTCATTTTCATTTGTTTCTGTACTTTTTGATTTCTTCTTTGATTCTTTGGTTAACCCATTCATTGTTTAGTAACATGCTATTTAATTTCCATATATTTGTGATTTTTCCCAGATTTTTTTTTTCTTGTGGTTGATTTGTAGTTTCATAGCATTGTGTTTGGGGGAAAAAATGCATAGTATGACTTTAAGCTTTTTGAATTTTGAGATTTGTTTTGTGGCTTAGTATGTCATCTATTCTGGAGAATGTTCCATATGAACCTGAAAAGAATGTGTATTCAGTTGTTTTAGGAATATATCTGTTCTAAACATATCTGTTAAATCCAAATGTTCCAATGCATCATTCAAGACCATTGCTTCCTTCTTGATTTTCTGATTGCCTGACCTGTCCATTGATGTAAGTGGGAGTTAAACTCACCTACTATGAATATTTTTTTATTCATTTTATCACCCTATGTCTTATTAGAGTGTTCATTTGCTTTCAAAGTAATTCTTGAGATTATATATATATATATATATATATATATATATATATATATAGCCATTTTACTACTTGTGGTTATTCTTAAAGTTTTTCTCTGATCCTTCTTTTTATTTAATGGTTTACTGGTTTTCTTTAGTGATATATTTGGATTTTTTTCTCTTTATTCTTTGCATATCTATTAGTATTTTTTGATTTGTGGTTACCATTAGGTTTGTATGTAATATGTTCTGCATATAGCAGTCTATATTAAATAGATGGTAATTTAAGTTTGAATCTATTCTATACTCCCCTCCCCTCAATGTTTTAGGCATATAATGTCCTATTTTACATCTTTTTATTTTTTGAGACCCATGACTATTTTTTATGGAAATATTCATTTTTACTCTTTTTGTGTTTCCTACTTCCAAACTGTCACTTTTAGTCTTTTCTTTCCACTCAAAGAGTCCCTTTTACTAATTCTTTAAAAAAATATTTATTTACTTATTAGAGAGAGTGAGAGAGAGAAGGAGGGGCAGAGAGAGAGGCAGAGAGAATCTCAAGCAGACTCTGCTTTAAGCACAAAGTCTGACATGTGGCTTGATCTCATGACCCTGAGATCACAACATGAGTTGAAACCAAGAGTCAGACTCTTAACTTACTGGTCTCCCCAGTTGTCCTCCTTTAATATTTCTTGCAAGGTCTTTAGTGGTCACAAACTCCTTTAGTTTTTGTTTCTCTGGGAAACTCTTTTTTTGGGGGGTGGGGTCCTTTTTAAATTTAAATTCAATTAATTATCATACACTATATTATTATTTTCAGAGGTAGAGTTTAGTAATTCACCAGTTGCATACAACACACAGTGCTCATTCTATCAAGTGCCCTCCTTAATGCCCATCACCCCCTTTATCTCTCCCTTTATCCTGAATGATAGCCTTGGTGGATAGAGTATTCTTGGCTGCAGGATTTTCCCAATAATTACTCTAAATATATTCTGCCACTTGCATCTGGTTTGCAAAGTTTCTGCTAGAAACTCCATTGATAGCATTATGGAGAGTCCGTTGTATGTGTGTCTTTTGTCTTTCTGCTTTAATTTTTTTTTTCCTTTATCACTACATTATGCTATTTTAATTACAATGTCTTGGTATGGATTTGCTTTTGTTGATTTTGTTGGGGGTTCTCTGTGCCTCCTGGATCTCTGTGCCTCCTAGCCAAGGGACATTTTCAGCTATTATCTCTTCAAATAAATTTTCTGCCCCCTCAGGGCACCTGGGTGTCTCAGTGGGTTAAAGCCTCTGCTTTCGGCTCAGGTCATGATCCCAGGGTCCGGGTTCGAGCCCTGCATCGGGCTCTCTGCTCAGCAGGGAGCCTGCTTCCCATCCTCTCTCTCTGCCTGCCTCTCTGCCTACTTGTAATCTCTGTCAAATAAATAAATAAAATCTTAAAAAAGATTTTTTTTCTGCCCCCTTTTCTCTTTCTTTTCTTACTGGGATCTCATGATACAGATGTTGTTTGATGGAGTCAATGAGTTCCCTAAGTCTGTTCTCATTTTGCATTGTTCTGTGTTCTCTCTTTTGTTCATCTTGATTACATTATTTCTGTCTACTAGGTCATTAATTCATTTTCTGCTTCTTCCATCCTGCTGTTCATTTAATGAAGTATATTTCTCATTTCATTTTTGATCCTTTATCTCTATGTTATTCCTTATCTCTGTGTTAAGCATCTCACTGATGCCTTCCATTCTTTTCTCAAGTCCACTGAGAATCTTTATGATTAGTACTTTAAATTGTCTACCAGGTATGCTATTTATATATCTTTCACTTAGATCTCTGGGTATGGCTTAATTCTGTTATTTCATCTGGGACAAATTACTCTGTTTTCATTTTGTCTAAGTCTCTGTGCCTATTTATGTGTTATGAAAGTCAGCTTGTCTCTTGTTCTTGAGGGTAATGGCCTTATGAAGAAGAGAATTCTATAGTACCCTGAAGTGTAGTGTCCCCTGTTCCCCAGGACCAGATGCTCATGGGAATGTCTCCAGTGCATGTTGTATGTGCTCTGCAGTTGTGTCCTGGCTACTTTATCCTTCAGGCTAGTCAGTTCTTTGTCACTTTGTGGGCAGTGTTTGGTCCTTGGCCTGAATGTGCTGTGTTTTAAAAGGTGTACTCTGATCTGCTTGTGCAAGGAGACCTGTCATCACTTTTACTGGAACTGCAGCCTTGGAAAACTCCCAGGTCAAGAGATTAAGTGTTGGTGGGGGTTTGAGCTAGTCTGGGGTAGGAGGCCCATTGCTGGGACTGAGGCAAGCTTGACTGGGAGGGGCAATTACACTAGAACTGATGGCGGGAGTTGACATAACCAAGTTAGGTAATGTGTCAGAACTGTGTTGGTTCCTACAGATATCCCTGTGCTTATGCTAAGGGGCTGAGGAGGGAAATGTCACTTGACAGTTCTTTTTCCTGGAGGTGATTTTCTGGGACATGCTCTGAGATGAGCAATTAACCTCCCCCACTGTGAGCTCCAGGTGCTCTTTAGATAGCTATTTCCAGACTATGTCCATGGGTTGTTTCCCTGTCTTCTCTCCAAGAGCAGCACAATGCCCTGCAGGCTCTATTCTGGCTAAGCCTGCTGACCTTTAAAACTCCAGGCTTTAAGCCCTGCTGATTCCAAGAGCTTATGAAATTCAACCCCTCTTTGCTTTCCAAGCTAATTGTTATGGAAATTGTTTTCTGCATGTGCTCCCCTGTGTGTTAGTCTATCTTTCACCTTTCTCTGTGACCATGATTCCTTCCCCACCTCAGCAGCCATGACCCGTTTCCCTCCCAAACTTTGTCTCTGCACTTCCAGGTTTCTTTGATGTGGCCCTTTCTCTACCTTTAGTTGTGGAGTTTGTTCTGCCAGTCTTCTGGTCAATTTCTGGGGTATTTATGATGATTTCAGAGTTATCTAGTTGTAAGATGAGGTGAGCCTAAGGTCCTCCTACTCTGCTGCCATCTTCCCTGTCCTATACCACATCTTCTTTATCCATTTGTCAATGAATGGACACTTAGGTTGCTTCCATATCTTGACTATTGTAAATAGTGCTACAGTAAACATAGGGGCACATATATCTTTTCAATTAGTGTTTTCATTTTCTTAAGGTAAATGCCCAGAACTGGAATTACTGGATCATATGGCAACTCTATGTTTAATTTTTTGAGGAAATCCATAGTGGTTCTACCAATTTACTTTCTCACCAACAGTTCATGAAGGCTTCTTTTCTACACATCTTTGACAACTCTTATTTCTTATCTTTTTGAAACTAACCATTCTGACTGGTGTAAGATGATATCTCATTGTGGTTTTAATTTCCATTTCCATGATGATTAGCTATGTTGAATGTATTTTCATATGTCTTTTGGCCATCTGTATGTCCCTGGGAAAATGCGTATTCAGGTCTTCTCATTTTTTAATCACATTTGTTTTGGTATTGCCTTCTAGGATTTATTTATATATTTTGGATGTTAACACCTTATATTTGCACATATCCTCTTCCATTCATTAGGTTGCCATTTCATTTTGTTGATGCTTTCCTTCACTGTGCAAAAACTTTTTAGTTTAATGTGCTTCTAATTGTTATTTTTGCTTTTTCCCCCTTTGCTGAAGAGAGAGATAAAAAAAAAAACCCTCTCTCTCTATATATATATATATGTGTGTGTATGTGTGTGTGTGTGTGTATGTACACACACACACACACTGCTGAGGCATATGTCCAAGAGCTGCTCATATATTTTCTTCTAGTAGTTTTATGTTTTCAGTTCCTACATTTAGTCTTTAATCCATTATGAGATGATTTTTTATATGATATCTGAAAGTGATCCAGTTTTATTGTTTTGCATGTACTGTTCAGTTTTTCCAACAGTTTTATTAAAGAAATTGCCTTTTCATGGGGTGCCTGGGTGGCTCAGTGGGTTAAGCCACTGCCTTTGGCTCAGGTCATGATCCCAGGTCCTGGGTTCAAGCCCCGCATCGGGCTTTCTGCTCAGCAGGGAGCCTGCTTCCTCCTCTCTCTCTCTGCCTGCCTCTCTGCCTACTTGTGATTTCTCTCTGTCAAATAAATAAATAAAAATCTTAAAAAAAAAAAAGAAATTGCCTTTTCCTTTGATCATACAACTGTGGATTTATTTCTGGGCTATTTTGTTCTATTGATCAGTGTCTTTTTCTGTAGTACAACATTTTTATTTCTACAGAATTGAAATATAATTTGAAATCTGGGACTAGAACTCCAACTTTGATTTTTCCTCAAGATTGCTTTGGCTATTCATGGTCTTTTATGGACATTTTCCATGCACATTTTAGGATTGTTTGCTCTAGTTCTGTGAAAAATACTATAGGTATTCCAATAGGGATTGCACTGAATGCAGAATGCCTTGGGTAGTGTAGACATTTAAACATGAACATGGTATGTCTTTCCATTTATTTATGTTGTTTTCACTTTTTTTTTTATTAACATATAATGTATTATTTGCCCCAGAGGTACAAGTCTGTGAATCATCAGGCTTACACATTTCACAGCACTCACCATAGCACACACACTCCCCAATGTCCATAACCCAGCCATGCTATTCGTACCCCGCCACCCCCACCAAACCTCAGTTTGTTTTGTGAGATTAAGAGTTTCATATGGTTTGTCTCCTTCCTGATCCCATCTTGTTTCAATTATTCATTCCCTAACCCCCACAACCTCCCACCTTACATCTCAAATTCCTCATATCAGAGAGATCATATGATAATTGTCTTTCTCTGATTGACTTATTTCACTCAGTATAATACCCTCTAGTTCCATCCACATCATTGCAATGGCAAGATTTCATTTCTTTTGATGGCTGCATAGTATTCCATTGTGTATATAAACCACATCTTCTTTATTCATTCATCTGTTGTGGACATCTAGGTTCTTTCCATAGTTTGGCTATTGTAGACATTGCTGCTATAAACATTCAGGTGCACATGCCATTCAGATCACTACATTTGATCTTTAGGTTAAATACCTGGTAGTACAATTGCTGGGTCATAGGGTAGCTCCCTTTTCAACTTTTTGAGGGATCTCCATGCTGTTTTCCAGAGGGGCTGTGCCAACTTGCATTCCCACCAACAGTGTAGGAGGGTTCCCCTTTCTCCACATCCTCACCAGCATCTGTCATTTCCTGACTTGTTAATTTTAGACATTCTGACTGGCATGAGGTAATATCTCATTGTGGTTTTGATTTGTATTTCCCTGATACCGAGTGATATAGAACACTTTTTCATGTGTCTATTGGCCAACTGGATGTCTTCTTTGCAGAAAAGTCTGTTCATGTCCTCTGCCCATTTCTTGATTGGGTTATTTGTTCTTTGGGTGTTGAGCTTAATAAGTTCTTTATAGATTTTGGATACTAGCCCTTTATCTGATATGTCATTTGTGAATATCTTCTCCCATTCTGCCAGTTGTCTTTTGGTTTTGTTGACTGTTTCCTTTGCTGTGCAAAAGATTTTGATCTTGATGAAGTCCCAATAGTTCATTTTTGCCCTTGCTTCCCTTGCCTTTGGTGATGTTTCTAGGAAGAAGTTGCTGCAGCTGAGGTTGAAGAGGTTGCTGCCTGTGTTCTCCTCAAGGATTTTGATGGATCCCGTCTCACATTGAGGTCTTTCATTCATTTTGAATCTATTTCATGTGTGTGGTATAAGGAAATGGTCCAGTTTCATTCTTCTGCATGTGGCTGTCCAATTTTCCCAACACCATTTGTTGAAGAGACTGTCTTTTTTCCCTTGGACAATCTTTCTTGCTTTGTTGAAGATCAGTTGACCATAGAGTTGATGGGCTATTTCTGGTCTCTCTATTCTGTTCCATTAATCTATTTTTGTGTTCTGTTGTCTGTTTTTGTTCCAGTACCATACTGTCTTGATGATTACAGTTTTGTAATAGAGCTTGAAGTCTGGAATTGTGATGTCACCAACTTTGGTTTTCTTTTTCCACATTCCTCTGGCTATTTGGGGTCTTTTCTGGTTCTATATAAATTTTAGGATTATTTGTTCTATTTCTTTTAAAAAAAATGATGTTATTTTGATAGGGATTGCATTAAATTTTTTTTTTTTTTTTTTTTTTTTTTTTTTTTTTTTTTTTTTTTAGATAGCATAGACATTTTCACAGTATTTTCTTCCAATTCATGAGCATGGAAAGTTTTCCCATTTCTTTGTGTCTTCCTCAGTTTCTTTCATGAGCACTCTATAGTTTTCTGAGTACAGGTTCTTTGCCTCTTTGGTTAGTTTTGGTATCTTTTGGTTTGGGGTGCAATTATAAATGGGATCAACTCCTTAATTTCTCTTTCTTCTGTCTTGCTGTTGGTGTATCGAAATGCACCTGATTTCTGTGCATTGATTTTATATCCTGACAATTTAGTGAATTCCTGTATGAGTTCTAGCAGTTTTGGAATGGAGACTTTTGGGTTTTCCACATAAAGTATCACATCAGCTGCAAAGAGTGAGAGTTTAACTCCTTCTTTGCCAATTCCAATACCTTTAATTTCTTTTTGTTGTCTGATTGCTGAGGCTAGGACTTCTAGTATTATGTTGAATAGCAGTAGTGATAGTGGACATCCCTTCCATGTTCCTGACCTGGGTGGGGGGAAGTTCTCAGTTTTTTCCCATTGAGAATGATAGTCACTTTGGGTTTTTCATTAGATGGCTTTGATGATATTGAGGTATGTACCCTCTACCCTTACACTTTGGAGAGTTTTGATCAAGAAAGGATACTTTGTCAAATTCTTTTTCTGTATCTATTGAGAGTATCATATGGTTCTTATTGTTTCTTTTATTAATGTATTGTATCACATTGATTGATTTTCATATGTTGAACCAACCTTGCAGACTAGGAATAAATCCCACTTGGTTGTGGTGAATAATCCTTTTAATGTACTGTTGGATTGGGGCACCTGGGTGGCTCAGTGGGTTAAAGCCTCTGCCTTTGGCTCAGGTCATGATCCCAGGGTCCTAGTATCAATCCCCGTATCGGGCTCTCTGCTCAGCAAGGACACTACTTCCCTTCCTCTCTCTCTGCCTGTCTGTCTGCTTACTTGTGATCTCTGTCTGTCAAATAAATAAATAAGATCTTTAAAAAATGTACTATTGGATCCTATTAGCTAGTATTTTGGTGAGAATTTTTGCATCCATGTTCATCAAGGATATTAGTCTGTAATTCTCCTTTTTGATGCGGTCTTTGTCTGGTTTTGGGATCAAGGCCATGCTGGCCTCAAAAAATGAGCTGGAAGCTTTTCTTCCATTTCTACTTTTCTGGAACAGTTTCAGGAGAATAGGAATTAATTCTTCTTTAAATGTTTGGTAGAATTCCCCTGGGAAGCTGTCTGGCCCTTGGCTCTTGTTTGTTGGAAGATTTTTGATGATTGCTTCAATGTCCTTACTGGTTATGGGCCTGTTCAGGTTCTCTGATTCTTCCTGGTTCCGATTTGTTCATTTATATGTCTCTAGGAATGGATCCATTTCTTCCAGATTGTCAAATTTGATTGTGTATAGTATCTCATAATATGTTCTTATACTGGTTTGTATTTCTTTGGTGTTGGTTGTAATCTGTCCTCTTTCATTCATGATTTTATTTATTTGGATCCTTTTGGTTTTCTTTTGGATAAATCTGGCCAGGGGGTTATCAATCCTATTAATTCTTTTAAAGAGCCAGCTGCTAGTTTCATTGATTTGTTCTACTGTTCTTTTGGTTTCTATTTCATTGATTTCTGCTCAGATCTTTATTGTTTCTCTTCTCCTGCTGGGGTTAGGCTTTCTTTGCTGTTCTTTCTCCAGATCCTTTAGGGGTAAGGTTAGGTTGTGTACTTGAGACCATTCTTATTTCTTAAGAAAGGCTTGTATGGTTATATACCTTCCTCTCAGGACCACCTTTGCTGTGTCCCACTGATTTTGAAGAGTTGTGTTTTCATTTTCATTTGTTTCCATGATTTTTTTCAATTCTTCTTTAATTTCCTGGTTGACACATTCATTCTTTTTTAGGATGCTTTTTAGCCTTCATGTACTTGAATTCTTACCAACTTTCCTCTTGTGATTCAGTTCTCATTTCAAAGCATTGTGGCCTGAAAATAGGCAGGGAATGATCCTAATCTTTTAGTACTGGTTGAGATCTGATATGTGACCCAGGATGTGATCTATTCTGGGGAATGTTTCATGTGTCCTAGAGAAGAATGTATATTCTTTTGCTTTGGGATGGAATGTTCTAAATATATCTGTGATGTCCCTCTGGTCCAGTGTGCCATTTGAAGCCTTTATTTCCTTATTGATCTTTTGCTTAGATGATCTGTCCATTTCAGTGAGGAGGGTGTTAAAACCCCCTACTATTATTACATTATTGCCAATGTGTTTCTTTGATTTTGTTATTAATTGGTTTATATATTTGGATGCTCCATGTTAGGGGCATAGATATTTAAAATTATTAGATCTTTTTGTTGGACAGACCCTTTAAGTATGATATATTGTCCTTCCTCATATCTTATTATAGTCTTTGGCCTAAAATCTAATTTATCTGATATAAGGATTGCCACCCCAGCTTTCTTTTGACGTCCATTAGTATGGTAAATTGTTTTCCACCCTATCACTTTAAATCTGGAAGTGTCTTTGGGTCTTAGATGAGTTTCTTGCAGGCAGCATATTGATGCATCTTTTTTTTTTTTAATCCATTATGATACCCTGTGTCTTTTAATTGGGGCATTTAACCCACTTACATTCAGAGCAACTTTTGAAAGATATGAATTTAGTGCCATTGTATTGACTGTAAGGTTAGTATTTTTTTTTAAGATTTTATTTATTTGACAGAGAGAGATACAAGTGGGCCGAGAGGCAAGCAGAGAGAGAGAGAGAGAGAGAGGAGGAAGCAGGCTCCCCGCAGAGCAGAGAGCTCAATGTGTGACTTGATCCCAGGACCCTGAGATCATGACCCGAGCCGAAGGCAGAGGCTTAACCCACTGAGCCACCCAGGTGCCCGACTGTAAGGTTACTATTACTGTATATTGTCTCTGTTCCTCTCATGTCTGTTACTTTTAGTCTTTATCTTTGCTTAAAGCACCCCTTTAACATTTCCTGTAGGGCTGTTTTGGTGTTTGCAAATTCTCTTAATTTTTATTTGTCCTGGAAGCTTTTTATTTATCCTTCTATTTTCTATAACAGCCTAGCTGGATATAGTATTCTTGATTCTTTAGTGCTCTGAGTATATCATGCTAGTCCTTTCTGGCTTGCCAGGCTCTGTGGATAAGTCTTTTGCCAGTCTAATATTTCTGCCATTGTATGTTATAGACCTCTTGTCCCAATCTGCTTTCAGGATTTTCTCTTTGTCACTAAGACTTGAAAGTTTTACTATTAGATGACAGGGTATGGACCTATTTTCATTGATTTTGAGAGGGGTTCTCTGTGACTCCCAGATGTGATGCTTGTTCCCTTTGCCATATTAGGGAAATTCTCTAGTATAATTTGCTCCAGTATGCTTTTGCCCTTCTGTCTCTTTCTTCTTCTGGGATCCCAATTATTCTAATATTGTCTCGTCTTTTTTTTTTTTTTTTAAGATTTATTTATTTATTTATTTGATTGATCACAAGTAGGCAGAAAGGCAGGCAGAGAGAGAGAGGGGAAGCAAGCTTTCTGCTGCTGAGCAGAGAGCCTGCTGTGGGGCTCCATCTCAGGACCCTGAGATTATGACCTGAGCCAAAGGCAGAGGCTTAACCCACTGAGCCACCCAGGCGCCCCTGCTCTTGGTATTTTGATAAGAATCACTACAACAGGCCCCTCTCTCAGAAGGTCAGCAAGAACATCCAGCCAAGACCAAGTTCACCAATCGATGAGAACTGCAGAACACCAGAGCTAGGGGAAAGCAATGCATAGAATTTATGGCTTTTCCACATAATCTTTTAGTCTTGCACAATTAATTTTTTTAATTTTATTTTTTTCTTATTCTATTTTTTAACTTTTCCTATTTTCTCTTTTAATGTTTGTTAAATATTTTATCTCATCAATGCCTTTTTTTAAAAAATCTTTTTAAATTTTCATTGTTATAGTCATATTTTATCCCTTCATTGTATTTAACCTTATTTTTTTTTGTATAGATGTGGGATTTTTTCTTTAAAAATTTGGGATACAATTTTCTTCTAATAGATCAAGAAATACCCTAAGTCTAGCACATGGCTTCGTTCTAGTCTCCAACCTGATCACACTCTCTGCTTTTTTATTTTCTTTTTCCAACCAACTTGTCTTATCAATTCCTTTTTTAGAATAATATTTAATTTTCATCTTTATAGTTAGATTCCATCCCTTCATCGTGTTTACCCTTATCTAAGTGTGTATACACACACACACACACACACACACACACACATATATATATATACACACACATATGATTTTCATTCTTTAAAATTGTGGGAGGTAGTTTCTTTTAAGAGACCAGAATGCACCCAAAATCAAGTGGTTGGCTCTGTTCTATTCACCAATCCTATAATTCACCAATCCTACATATATATATATGTGTGTATATATATATGTATGTATACATACATATATATGTGTATATATATATACACACACACACACAAACACACACACATACATACATATACATACATACATACATACATACGTATATATATATATATTTTTTTTTCCCCTCTTTCTTCTCACCCCCCCCTCCATGGTCTCTGGTCCCTTCTGATATGATTAGCATATATTTTTCAGGGGTCTTTTCCACCCTTTTAGTATTTTGTTCTCTCATTTATCTATTCTTATCTGGATAAAATGACAAGGCTGAAAAACTCATCATTAAAAAAAAGAATAAGAGGCAGTACTGATGGCTAGGGACCTAAACAATATGGACATTACTATGTCAGAACTAGAATTCAGAATGACAATTATCAAGGTACTAGCTGGGCACACACACCAAAAAAGCATGGAACATATCAGAGAATCTCTTTCTGGAGAAATAAAATACCTTTCTGGAGAAATAAAAGAACTAAAATCTAAATAAGTTGAAATCAGAAAAAGTATTAATGAGGTGTAATAAAAAAAAATGGAGGCTCTTACTGCTAGGATAAGGAGGCAGAGGAGAGAATTAGTGATATACAAGACCAAATGGTGGCGAATAAAGAAGCTGGCAAAAGAGAGACAACTACTGCACCACGAGGGGAGAATTCAAGAGATAAGGGATACCATAAGATAAGACAATATTGGGGCACCTGGGTGGCTCAGTGGGTTAAGCCTCTGCCTTTGGCTCAGGTCATAATCTCAGGGTCCTGAGATGGAGCCCCACAGCAGGCTCTCTGCTCAGCAGCAGAAAGCTTGCTTCCCCTCTCTCTCTCTGCCTGCCTTTCTGCCTACTTGTGATCAATCAAATAAATAAATAAATAAATCTTAAAAAAAAAAAAAGATGAGACAATATTAGAATAATTGGGATCCCAGAAGAAGAAAGAGACAGAAGGGCAAAAGCATACTGGAGCAAATTATACTAGAGAATTTCCCTAATATGGCAAAGGGAACAAGCATCACATCTGGGAGTCACAGAGAACCCCTCTCAAAATCAATAAAAATATTTTGATATTTTTGCCCAGGGTGGAATTGTACTATCCCTGCCAGGGTGTAGGTTAAGTAATCTGCTTGGGTTTACTCTTGGTAGCTTTTGTTCCCTGACACTTTCCATAGATCTCCAGAGGATGGGAATGAAAATGGTAGCCTCCCAATCTCTGGCCCCATAGGAGCCAAGAGCTTGGGGTCCCACTCCTCAGTGTGCCCTCAGAGAAAAGCAGTCAATCCCTCCTCGCTCCCTGGTCTCTGGCCATGCTCCAAGCTCTCCCCGCCTGTGACCAAACATTTCTATCTCTGGTGCATCGCCCTGTTTGGAGTCTCCAAATCCAGCAGATTCCTGCTGCATATTCCGGTGTTGCTCCTCCCACAGGAGGAAGGAGGGGGTCTCTTTGGATCTGCCATTGGCAGGGTCCCTGCTCAAAGAGCAGTGGCCTGACTGCCTTGGATCACGGTTTAAGATAACCCCAATCCGAGAGCTCACTCCTCACCTCCATCTCTGTAGTTGGCTTCCCCACTCTAATACCTGGGGTCTCGGCCACGCTCAGACATCCCAGTCTTCCTGTGACCCCGTGGGACATGAGACCACACTGTCCCTGTGAGGGCTCCATCCCCATTTATCCTCTGGAGTGATGTCCCTCAGTAGAGCAGATTTCTAAATGTTCTGATTTTGTACCCTGCTGCTCCACTGCTTGCCAGGAACTTGTCTCTCTCCCTGCGGTCTATGTTCCATTGCTTTAGATTCACTTTTCCACACATGCTGCCTTCCAGAAAGTGGTCGGTTTTCTGTTCTTAGAACTGTTGCTCTTCTCTTCTATCTCCTATTGAGTTTGTAGGTGTTTAGAATGGTTTGATAACTATCTAGCTGAACTCCTGGGACCTAATGATATTTCAGTCTCCTAGTCTTCCACCATCTTGCTTCTTCCTCTTGTTTTCAGTTTCTTATATTTCTCTTAGTACAGGTCTTTTATCTCCTTTATTAAATTTATCCCCAGGCATTTCATTCTTTTTGATGAAATAGTAAGTGGGACTGTTTTCTTAATTTCTCTTTTTTATGACTTGTTATTAGTTTATAGAAATACAACAGATTTCTATATATTTTATATTTTTGAAGTAGGCTTATAATTCTATAAACTTCCCTTTAGGAAAGCTTTTGTTATTGGACTATTGTGTTTCTATTTTTTTTTTCTTTTTTGTCTCCACTTATTTTTTTTTTATTTCTTCTTTGATTTCTTTGTCAACTCATTGGTGGTTTAGTGGCATTTTGTGTAGCCTCCACGTGATTATTTTCTCCCAGTTATTTTTCTTGAGATTGATTTCTATTTTCATTGTTTTGAAAAAATTCGTGATGTGATTTTAATCTTTTACATTCATTGAGACTTCGTTTGTAGCCTATCATGTGATCTATCCTGGAGAATCTTCTATATGTACTTGTGTACCCTGCTTTTCCTTAGTAATTGAGCTATTCCCTTTATTATGTTTGCTCTTAAGAGTGAATATTTTTCTTTCATAATTTTATTACCTGTTATTATGGCCATTCTCTCTCTCTCTCTCTCTCTCTTTTTCCTCTTAAAGAATTCCCTTTAAAACCACTTACAAAATCAGTTTAGGGGAGATGAACTTCTTTAACTTGTTTGTCTGGGAAACTCTTTGTCTATCAATTCTCAATGCTAATCTCACTGGGCAGAGCTTTCATGGTTGTAAAACCCCCACTCCTTTTTTCCCCCAGCACTTTTAATATATCATGCTGCTTTCTTCTGCCTCCAAATTTCTGATGAGAAGTCAGATAATAGCCTTATGGAGTTTCCCTAGCATATAACTATTTGCTTTTCTCTTGCTACTTTTAATATTTTTCCTTTAAATTTAATTTCTGACATTTTAATTATTATGTGTCTTGGTGTGGATCTCCTGGGTTCATCTTGTTTGAGACTCTCTGGGCTTCCTGAATTTGGTTGTCTGTGTCCCACCCCTGATTAAGAAAATTTTAAACTATTAGTTTTTCAAGTCTGTTTCCTGTTCTTCCTCTTTTCTCTTTCTGGGACCCATTGATGCAAATGTTAGTTGTTTCAGAGGTTCCTTAACTTAGCCTCATTTTAAAATTCTTTTTCATTTCTTGCTATTCAACTTGGGTGGTTTCCCTTACCCTGTCTTCCAAATCACTAATTAATTCTGCATCCTCTAATCTGCTACTGAGTCCCTCTGGTATATTTTTCATTCAGTTATTAAATTCTTCATCACTGATGAGTTCTTGTTTTATTTTCTATCTCTTTCTTTTTATAAGTTTATATCCCCCCCCCTTTTTTTTTAATCCAATGAGCATCTTTATGACATTTACTTCAAACTCTTTATCAGGTAGATTTTTATTTTTTTTTAATTAAAAAAAATATATATATATATATTTTATTTATTTTCAGTGTTTCAGAATTGTTTATGTTTATGTTTTTGTTTATGTTCATTGTTTATGCACCACACCCAGTGCTCCATGCAATATGTGCCCTCCATAATACCACCACCAGGCTCACCCAAATTCCCACCCCTCTCCCTCCAAAACCCTCAGTTTGTTTCTCAGAGTCCACAGTCTCTCAAGCTTCATCTCCCCCTCCAATTTCCCCCAACTCATTTCTCTCCATCTCCCCAAGTCCTCCGTGTTATTCCTTATGCTCCACAAATAAGTGAAACCATATGATAATTGACTCTCTCTGCTTGACTTATTTCACTCAGCATAAACTCTTCCATTCCCGTTCATGTTGATACAAAAGTTGGGAATTCATCCTTTTGATGGAGGCATAATACTCCATTGTATATATGGACCATATCTTCTTTATCCATTCATCCATTGAAAGTCATCTTGATTCTTTCCACAGTTTTGGCAACTGTGGCCATTGCTGCTATGAACATTGGGGTACAGATGGCCCTTCTTTTCACTACATCTGTCTCTTTGGGGTAAATACCCAGTAGTGCAATTGCAGGGTTATAAGGTAGCTCTACTCTTAATTTCTTAAAGAATCTCCACACTGTTTTCCAACGTGGCTGCACCAATTTGCATTCCCATCAAAAGTGGAAGAGGATTCCCCTTTCTCCACATCCTCTCCAACACATTTTGTTTCTGTCTCGTTAATTTTGGCAATTCTAACTGGTGTAAGGTAGTATCTCAATGTGGTTTTGATTTGAATCTTCTTGATGGCTACTGATGAGCATTTTTTCATGTCTCTGTTAGCCATTTGTATGTCTTCTTTACAGGTAGATTTTTAAATATCCATTTTATTTAGTTCTTTTTCTGAGGTTTCATCTTATCTATCTATCTATCTATCTATCTATCTATCATCTATCTATCTAGAGAGGGGTAAAAGGGAGGGCCAGCAGGAGAGTGAGCATAAGAGAGAATCTTAAGTAGGTTCCATGGCCATCACAGATCCTGACACAGGGCTGAATCTCAAAACCCTGAGACCATGACCTGAGTCAGACACTTAACTTACTCAACCACTCCCGGTACCCCTCTTGTTCTTTCATATTCCTGTATCTCATCATTTTATCAAACTGTGTTTGTTTCTATCTATTAGGTAGGTCAGCTATTTCTCAGTCTTGAAAGTAACTGGTCTTAGGTAGAAGGCATACTGTGAAGCTCAGTAGTGTAATCACCCCTGTTCACCAGAAGCAGTTGCTCCAGGTGTGTCTTCTGTGTGGGCTGCATGCACCACACTGTTGTGGCTAGGCTGTGACTACTGCAGGTACACTAGTGAGCAGGACTGGCCCCTGATGTACTTGGCTCAAAGGCCTAGCTGTAGCTGCTGCAGGCCTGCTAAGTAGACAGGGCTGGATGCCCACCTCTTCCAGGCTGGAGTTGCTTTGAAGAGACACCAGTCTTGTTGAGGGCTGCCCACCAGATATGACAGTTTGGGAGCTTCCACGGAGGCACTCCTGCTGGAGTGGGAGTTTTAGAGGACAGGTCTCCAATGGAATGCTGGGGCTGGGCAAGCAGTGGTTGCAAGGCAGATGGAGATTGTCAAAAGTGGTTCCCACCAGTGTTTGGGTAGCTAGGCTAAAGAGGGTAAAAAAGTTGTGCCTCCAATAATTTTGATCCTGGAGAAAGGTCTTATACACCGTTGGCTTCCTGGCACATTTCCTAAAATGAGTCAACAAATCTTTATCTTGGGTACTTTTTTCTTTCTCTTTCTTTCTTTCTTTCTTTCTTTCTTTCTTTCTTTCTTTCTTTCTTTCTTTTCTTCTTCTTCTTCTTCTTCTTCTTCTTCTTCTTCTTCTTCTTCTTCTTCTTCTTCTTCTTTTAAGATTTTACTTATTGGGACACCTGGGTGGCTCAGTGGGTTAAAGCCTCTGCCTTCAGCTTCAGGTCATGATCTCAGGGTCCTGGGACCAAGCCCCACATCGGGCTCTCTGCTCAGCAGGAAGCCTGCTTCCCCCTCCCTCTCTGCCTGCCTCTCTGCCTACTTGTGCTCTCTGTGTGTCAAATAAATAAATAAATTTTTAAAAAATGACTCTCCTGTTTAAAAAAAAAAAGATTTTACTTATTTATTTGACACAGAGAAAGTAGAGAGGGAACACAGGCAGGGGGAATGGGAGAGGGAGAATCAGGCTTCCTGCCAACCAGGGACCCCCATGTGGGACCTGATCTCATGGGATCATGACCTGGGCTGAAGGCAGATGCCCAAAGACTGAACCACCCAGGTGCCCACAAGGTACTTTCCAAACTGCTTTTATGCTGGGTATTGGGCTGAGTGATATAGTGCACTGGCCAATTAAGAGCATAATATCTTTCCTATAGGCCTCCAGCTGTCCTGGAGTGAAGATCCACTGACTTTTTTCCCAGTGCGGGTCCCAGTGTAAGGGATGCCCAATATGGAGTTTGAAACCCTCCTCAAGGAAGATTTCTGTGCCTCTTATATCCCTTCCTCTTGTGGGTTGCCACACCAGGAATTTGGTTTCCAGCAATGACTCTGCCCCTCCTACCTCTCTCCAAGTATCTTTTCCTCTATATATCTACCCGTGGAAGAGCTGTTCTTCTATTCTGCCAGTCACATTCAGAGTTACATTATAGGTAGTTTCAGCCTTGATGTACCCGTGGGAGGAGGTGAGCTCAGGATCCTTCTCTCCTACCTTCCCCACAGTCTAGCAGAGTATTTTTAAATTAAGGTATGCACACCATTTTTTAGACATAATACTATTGCGCACTTAATAGACCACAGTATCATGTAAACATACTTTTTTTTTTAAAGATTTTTTTATTTATTTATTTGACAGAGAGAGATCACAAGTAGACGGAGAGGCAGGCAGAGAGAGAGAGGGAAGCAGGCTTCTTGCTGAGCAGAGAGCCCGATGTGGGACTCGATCCCAGGACCCTGAGATCATGACCTGAGCCGAAGGCAGCGGCTTAACCCACTGAGCCACCCAGGCTCCCATCATGTAAAGATACTTTTTATTTACACTGAGAAACTAAGGAATTAATTTGATTCACTTTATTTCAATATTCACTTTATTGTAGTGGTCTGAAACCGAACCCACAAAATCTCTGAAGTCTTCCAAATTAACCAGGAAACTTACCCAAGCCTTGGTGTTCAGAACTGTTTATTGGGACTCAGTCACATCAGCATATATCACCTATAGCACTAACCTCAGCTAATCATCCTCTAGCCTTCTCGAGCAAAAATTGCCATTTACTATACTATTTGATCAAACTAGTACCACTTAGCCCAGGCCCTCAGATGTATAAAAACATTCTTATCAGGCAGAATATTCCAAGGGCACAGAGGTCATTTCCCAGGAACCAGTCAAGGACCAGTTCTAAACCAGACCTTGGGAATGTGCAGTTTCAGTAATTCAGACTTGGTGATTTTTTTTTTTCCTACACAGTCTTTAACATATTATCTATAGTTATTTTTAATTACTAGGCTAATGATTTCAAATATTTGGGTCATAGATAATAAGTCTGTTTCTACTGACTACTTTGTGTTTTGTTTTGTTTTGTTTTTTTGTTTTTTGGTTGTTGTTCTTTTTTTGTTGTTTTTGTGGTTTTTTTTTGGTCTGTGTTTTGTGTGTGTGTGTGTGTGTGTTGTTTGCCTTTTGATATGCCTTGTAATTTTTGTATTTCTTTGACTATGTGCCTGACTCTCTGGATTTTGGGGGTATCAGTTGCCCCAAAATTTCTTTTTTCTGATGGGTTCAGAAATATCATTAATATCAGTTATGATATATTTTTCTTGTTTTGAAGACCAGGAATGACAAATTCCAAGATTTTATGTGTCATAAATAAAACCAGAAGTCCACTCAATTATTTTCTATAGAGTAAGTTATAGTGTCCATCCATAAAACAAAGAAGGCAGCTTACTTAGAACTAGAAAATAATTGTGAAAGAAGAATTATAATTGCCGATGAACTGGAAGAGAAATGGATTTGCAACACTGAAAATGCTATTATACTTATTACATAGTAGTTTTTAAGGGCTGGCTGATTTAGTTGAAAGAAAGCCTAATCAGCAAATTAAAATGAAAACAAAGTAGCAGTCCACATAATATCCATGTTTAGAGTTGATTAAGGATTGTTGCTATTTAGCTATTAAGTCTTTCAGGAACCAATTGACTTCAATAATATTTGTGTATAGTATAAATGCATGTGAATCTATTTTAAAAGTTAAATTTTGACCCATTATTTTTTTCACTTCTACACACGTTAAATTTTAACATACTTATGTTAGTTCTACTTAAAATTATAATGTAAGGAGGAAGACACAATTTATTTTTGCATTTGCACCCAGCAGTGTTGAGGAGCAAAGGTGACAGTATTATGGTGTAGCCTGGAATAAAAGCTGCGGGTTTTTGTTGTTGTTGTTGTTGTTGTTTATTTCTTTGGGTTAGACAGCTATATTTTTTTCAATTTTATCTTTATTTTTGGTGCCAGAAGCATCCATGTTTGTATTGGGAAGCACGTTTCGGGTTTTTTTTTTTTGCACCTGTAGCTTCCCAGTCAAGATTAAGAATCACTACAAAGCTCTCTCCATAGGAACTCATTGTCTTGAACAATCCTGAGAAGTTAAGGACTGGATCCTGCATGAAGAACAATTATTACCTATTCATATGAAATAAAATGTTAGAATTGAAACTAACTGAAGGATAAGAAATGTATTTTTTAAATTTATTCAGATGGCTTGTCATTGATTGAATTGTTTATCATATTAACTGGTGATATTTGATAACAAGTATAATCATGAATATACCCAGTCTTCTAAATATTTTTAAATATGTGATCATTTATTACTAGTAATTTAATCTATATAGAAAAGTATAATCTGTATAATTAAGAACTTCTGTGAAGCTAATAAGCTTGACATATAAGCAAGAAAGAAAAATGGTAATATTTTTATTACATTGCTGGTAGCTTGACAAAGGACTGGTAAAGGCAGTTATTATATATTTGATCTTTCCTTAGGCTAGAGTAAGCATATTCCATAAATTGTAGAGCTTACTGGTTTAGCAATGTAGCTAAAGAGAATCAATCAGAGCAACTCGCTGATGTGTATGCGTGTGTGCATGAGTGTATCTGTCCATACACATGCAGATATCCCAAATGTCCTATGGAAAAGTACATTATTAAAACGTTATTTTAAGATTTAAAATAAGGTAAAATTTAATGTCTGCATTTTAAAGAATGTTTTAAATGTGTGATCCCCTATTGATTGGTGTGCTGGAACTGGCTTTAACTGGCTCACAATATTTGATTGTTACACGTTCAAGAATTTGTAAGCCAGTAATTAAACAGTTGGTAGCTTGAAATTAGCCATTGTAGGGAGGATTTACACCACAAAATTCAGCAAACACTGTAAACTGGGACTCTTTGCCCTCCAGAATGCTGGCTAAGGAGTACACCAATAACCATTCTTTTCCTTTTAGGTTAAACAATCAGATGGCTACTAACTGAAAAGTCCTTTCCCTACCTTTTATTAAAGGTATAGTGAAGAGGAATTGCTCAGTTGGCCATAATGCAACTGACATCTGTTTATATTTACATCTTGCCTTGCCCTACTATGTAGACCAAAAGCACCCAGCAAATCTCTGAGCTGTACTGGGATAAAACTTGAACAGGTGAATTATGCATAGAATCCAGACTTTTCACACTTTTTTCCTTAAAGCATGACTTTTATTCTCCTACCAAGTACAGAATTGATAATTGGTAAAACTGTCAAATAACAGGGAACTTTTATATCCATAAGCCACAATAGTCACTATTACAATGTAGGGCAGGTAATATGAAGGGTATTAAGCTTAAAAATAATACAAAGGAGTGTAATTAAGCTGATAAATCTCAAAGAGCTAATTTGTAGAACAGTTTTAGAAATCAGACATGGGTAAAATAAGCCAATCAACAGCATGCCCTTCCTATATATATGAGATGCATTAGAAATAAGTTGTCATTTTCTATATGGATTTCAAGTCAGAACAAAAGGCAAGGCTTAGGCTACTAGATGATAGCTAGTGTTTTAATTCTGACATTTTCATGTTAAAATCTATCAGTTTCAGCTTATAAAAGTGTTCTTTATAATTATAATTTTGAGCTTGTTTGGTGTCCACATACATTTTTATCATGTTCCATGTTTGTTGAACAAAAAGGAAATTATTTAAATTTCTCCAGGGTGCTCATGTTCAGGAATTGCCAAATTGTTTTAATCCATGGAACCAAGTATTATGAACTCTATTAATTATTCCTATTTGGAAACTGTGGTGACTAAGTCTTTTTTCTTCTTTACTTCCCTTTTTTTTTTCTTTGTTTCTTTGTTCATTAAGTTGGAATACAGAATATTCCACTTTACATAATCAGAAATGAGTTTTAGGTCCCAAAACTTGATTGGATTCTGAAGCTGAGGAAAAGGAAAAAATCAGTGATAAGCTTCTGAAGTTATTACTTAGAAAATCAATGATCTACTGTGAGGTAACAATAGTGAACAGCTTTCTGGAAAGATGAGAGAGAAGAGCAGTGAGGGAGGATTAATGGAGCAGTTAGCACAGTATTGATTAGACCTCAAACTAGCAAATTTAAGTCTGGATCTTGCTAAAAAGGAACAAAAATCAATTTGCCCAAATAGTAGTTTAATAACTATTTGATGAGAAAAACCTTGAGATCTTGCATCATATATGTGGTAGAGAACTGCGTAAGATGGGCAAATCAGATACACAAGGACATTCACATACACACAAACAAAAATTATAAATTAGAAAAATTCCAATGGAATCATTTAAATTTTCAGATTTTTATCTTCTCCTGATAATGTACTAATTATCAGGTGAAATATTAACAAGTCATAATATTAACCTTTAGGAGCTTAAATAGTGCAAGAGGGACAAATAGATTCTTCTACAGACTTTAAAGTAGTGAGATTTTGAGACCTATGCTAGGCAGTTTGTTTCTAGGGGAATAAAGGATAAATGTAATGATTAACTTAAAAAAAAACAGAAAATTTTAATGAGCTGAACATTTTTATTTTACTTTAAAAATTTCTGACAGTCTAGTCTTATATTTTGAGAGAGTTACATATACTTAGGGTTTGAACTAATTCTCATTAGTCAAAATATCAAGAATAATTGGGGTGCCTGGGTGGCTCATTGGGTTAAGCCTCTGCCTTTGGCTCAGTTCATGATTTCAGGGTCCTGGGATTGAGTCCCACATTGGGCTCTCTGCTCAGCAGGGAGCCTGCTTCCCCCTCTCTCTCTCTGCCTACCTGTCAGCCTACTTGTGATCTCTGTCTGTCAAATAAATAAATAAAATCTTTAAAAATAATAAAAAAATTTTAAAAAAGATTTATTAAAAAAAGAATAATACTATTAACTAAATGAAACTTTCATACTTTGATACTCTTTAAAGTCCCTAAAATACTAAAAAAGCAAATGGTTAAAAGAAATTATTGTGTATGTGTGTCAGTATTCGTGGGAAGGTGCTATTTGCAATATATGTGATAGATAAAAATTATTTAAGTAATATAGTAAAATCATTTAAATAAATATACCTATATATACCATACTCAAGAAACTGGTGGACACATTTATGAAAAGGGATTAGGGTTTATGTCTTGATATTCCACTTTTTATAACAGCTTGAAACTTTTAAATCTTCCATGCTTTTGTTTTCATTTAAAAATAAGGATGAAATGTGAATTAAGATGTTTTGCATTCCATATGTATGCATATAATGGTTTTCAAAGTTGAAAAAACTGTTTCTTTTATTCTAAGAATATTTCAGTGTATATCTCCCTTTCCTTTTTAACTTTTATGTTCTTTTTCTCAAGTTTCACTATCAAAATCTTACTGTCATGACTTGAGGATAGAAACATACAACAGAAATAATTGTCAAGTTTGATGGAAGGCAAATAGTTGCATTTCACATTATACTAATGTAGAGGCTAGATAGATATGGTATTTTAATATAATATACTATCACTGATAGTTATGTGTAAGCTTGATAAATGAGTTGTGTAGGACATCTCATGCCTTCCAGCATTCCACTTTGACTTGTTTTTATTTGGGTTTTCTTTGCCATTCAATAATTTTCACTATAGCATTTTAGTTTACACATTTTCAAATAAAAACTAAAATTTTCTGGATAGATATAATGCAAGAAGATATTATTATGGTCACATTTATGTTTATAGAACTTAGAGGGAAATTTGTATTTAATATTTGAACTATGACCTCTTCATTAATAATGTGGTAAATCTTTACATAAGCTATGATTATGATCAATAGTTCTACCACAAGCATTAGCTGTTTAGATGTTGCCTTTAAAATAAACCATCTGGCTACATGTTCTACAAATATCCTAAGAGCAGAAAATATAGTTATATAACAATAAATCAAGAAATGAATAGAGTTATAAAAATGTTTCGTGTGTTCATAAATATATATGTTTATAACTTACTGAATTTTAGCTAGAAATTTTTCATTTTGTTTCAGCATTAAATTGATATGATCAAAGATGTGTCATTTAAAAATTCTCAAATAATTATTGAGTAGGATAAAAATCAGAGAAAGTTCATTGGAAGTATTTCTATTAAGCAAGTACACTGTTGAAATGAATACATGAATCAGCTTGCCCTTCAATTTAGTTGCTTACTAAAAACTGATTCGTATTATTCCTTGGTCATGCTTGATCACTAATTATAGTAGAATAAATTTCCTGTGCTTGATGCATTTATGTCTACCTCACATCGAGATAGATTGAATAGATAAGTAAAATACAGAATTTAAGAAAAAAATTAAATAATTTTAAATTAAATTGAAAAATGGCAGCTCTTAGTTATCCAAAAGGTAAAAAACAAGAAAAATAGAATAAATGCCTAATTAAACTGGAGAGTAATCCCAAATTTGTATCATACTATCAGAATAACACAATTCAGAATATTTTTAAATATCCTTAAGCCCAGGACTCCTGGGCAGTTTAGTCAGTTAAGCCTCTGACTCTTGGTTTCAGCTCAGGTCATGATCAGGTCACTATCAGGGTTATGAGATCTAGCCACACATCAGGCTCTGCACTCAGCGGGGAGTCTGCTAAGGTTTCTTTTCTTCTTTTTTTTTTTTTAATTTTTTATTTTTTCAGCATAACAGTATTCATTATTTTTGCACCACACCCAGTGCTCCATGCAATCTGTGCCCTCTAAAATACACACCACCTGGTGCCCCCAACCTCCCACCCCCCACCCCTTCAAAATTCTCAGATCGTTTTTCAGAGTCCATAGTCTCTCATGGTTCACCTCCCCTTCCAATTTCCCTCAACTCCCTTCTCCTCTCCATCTCCCCTTGTCCTCCATGCTATTTGTTATGCTCCACAAATAAGTGAAACCATATAATAATTGACTCTCTCTGCTTGACTTATTTCACTCAGCATAATCTCTTCCAGTCCCGTCCATGTTGCTACAAAACTTGGGTATTCATCCTTTCTTTTTTTTTTTTTTTTTTTTTTTTTTACAGCTTTATAAACATATATTTTTATCCCCAGGGGTAAAGGTCTGCGAATCGCCAAGTTTACACACTTCACAACACTCACCATAGCACATACCCTCCCCAATATCCATAACCCCACCCCCTCTCCCAACCCCCTCCCCCCATCAACCCTCAGTTTGTTTTCTGAGATTAAGAGTCACTTATGGTTTGTCTCCCTCCCAATCCCATCTTGTTTCAATTACTCTTCTCCTACCCCCTCAACCCCCCATGTTGCATCTCCTCTCCCTCATATCAGGGAGATCATATGATAGTTGTCTTTCTCCGATTGACTTATTTCGCTAAGCATGATACCCTCTAATTCCATCCACGTCGTCGCAAATGGCAGGATTTCATTTCTTTTGATGGCTGCATAGTATTCCATTGTGTATATATACCACATCTTCTTTATCCATTCGTCTGTAGATGGACATCTAGGTTCTTTCCATAGTTTGGCTATTGTAGACATTGCTGCTATAAACATTCGGGTGCACGTGCCCCTTCGGATCACTACGTTTGTATCTTTAGGGTAAATACCCAGCAGTGCAATTGCAGGGTCATAGGGTAGTTCTATTTTCAACATTTTGAGGAACCTCCATGCTGTTTTCCAGAGTGGTTGCACCAGCTTGCATTCCCACCAACAGTGTAGGAGGGTTCCCCTTTCTCCGCATCCTCGCCAGCATCTGTCATTTCCTGACTTGTTAATTTTAGCCATTCTGACTGGTGTGAGGTGATATCTCATTGTGGTTTTGATTTGTATTTCCCTGATGCCGAGTGATATGGAGCACTTTTTCATGTGTCTGTTGGCCATCTGGATGTCTTCTTTGCAGAAATATCTGTTCATGTCCTCTGCCCATTTCTTGATTGGATTATTTGTTCTTTGGGTGTTGAGTTTGCTAAGTTCTTTATAGATTTTGGACACTAGCTCTTTACCAGAAAAGACCTCGAATAGCCAAAGGAATATTGAAAAAGAAAGCCAAAGTTGGTGGCATCACAATTCCGGACTTCAAGCTCTATTACAAAGCTGTCATCATCTTCGACAAAGCAGGAAAGAATGTCCAATGGAACAAAGACAGCCTCTTCAATAAATGGTGTTGGGAAAATTGGACAGCCACATGCAGAAAAATGAAATTGGATCATTTCCTTACACCACACACGAAAATAGACTCAAAATGGATGAAGGATCTCAATGTGAGAAAGGAATCCATCAAAATCCTCGAGGAGAACACAGGCAGCAACCTCTTCGACGTCAGCCGCAGCAACATCTTCCTAGGAACATCACCAAAGGCAAGGGAAGCAAGGGCAAAAATGAACTTTTGGGATTTCATCAAGATCAAAAGCTTTTGCACAGCAAAGGAAACAGTGAACAAAACCAAAAGACAACTGACAGAATGGGAGAAGATATTTGCAAATGACATATCTGCTAAGGTTTCTATTTCCCTCTGCCTTTGCCTCCCCTCTGCTCACTCGCGTTCACGTGTGCTCTCTTTCTCTCTCTCTAATGTAAATAAATAAATCTTAAATAAATACAGAATAAACAAACGTCGCTAATCCAGGACCATTACACTTTAGAATGTGATTTCTAAGAACTCTCAAGATTTATATCCAGTAAAGGTCATGTCTTAGTAACAAGCTGAATTGTTTTTTGTCTTGTTTTCCTATTTTAGTATTTGTTCATTTAATAGCTATGTCCTGAGCAGACCCTGCATTGAAATATTATCTAAGATTTTACTATATAATTTTTGAAAAGAAAAAAAGTGCCACCTGATCACCAAAATTTATAATCTTAATATGAATTTTAGGTTCCAGAAATAAAACATTCCTTAGTAGTGTTCATTTAAGAGATGATGAAAAAGAATACAAATAATGATTTTGAATCATGTCTCTCAGTCTTAAAACATATAAATGCATTTAATAGAAGAATGACTTTGAAAATAGTGGGTTTGGATAATGGAAAGGGTGTGATATGAAATAGAATTTAGACATAATAAGCTCAAGGTGATGATAAATTAATCAATAGAAGTAGCATGAAATAGCTGAACTAAACTTTTTCCTTTTGAAAATTGAGTGTTGTCTGTTATATAAGGAAGTACTCATTGTGTTAGTATTTGGGGTAGACTGGAAATTTGTTAGTTTAGAACTGGAAAGATCCTTTTCAATTGAATAAAGCTGTGTAATTATGCTTCTACCAAACAGATAAAAAACAAAACTGTTCTTACTAAGGAAGGTTTGGGCCTGTATTCCCATGTACTTGGTTTCACCATTCAGTCATGGAGTTGCATTCGTGCACCTATAAAAGAGGGCTATTAAGACAGATGGCTGGCCAAAATAATCTAATGAGTTTCTCATATTTGCAGCTATTTCTCTATGTCAGTGACAACATGAATGCATAAAAAAGATTTCTTTCCTATTAGGTCTGCTAGTTTTTACTAACTGGAATGTTTAAGGAAAAAAAAAAAGCCAAATTTGATTTCCTTAAATGGAAAACTGTACCTTAATTAAAACAATCTAGAATAACAATTGAACTTGACAAATAGTCACATGGTAAATTATAATTGAACCCTCACAGATTGCCTATTAGTGCAACAATAGCATCAGTCATTTTGCATTTTGAGAACATGACATAAAATATATACATCATACACAATGCAGTTTTTTATAAAGTGCTAAAACAGAGATTTATATTTATATATCATTTGGGACTACCTTAAACTGCTAACTATCAGGGCTTTAATTAGAGGTGCAAAGCAGATAATTTACATCTTTTGTTATTTTATAGCAATCACTAGTATCTTTAGTATTGGGAAAGATCCCAGTGAGGCTATAAATCAAATTGAATGAGAGACAACTATGTTTACAAAAATAAGAATGGATACCAAATAGTGCATTCTTATAGCATGTTTATAAATCAAAGCCCATCATAAAAATAGTCCCAACAATAATAATCCCATAAATGAAAAGAACAATTTTAGCAACTAAATACTTATTAGTGCTTTTTGACATATTAAGAGGAATTTTGATAAATATTAGTAAAATAAAATTAATTATTACTTATGTAAAATCTTTTTCTGAAAATGTTAATACTTTGCATTCAAATTCAAAAGCATGCTAGTAAATACTTTTAACTTTAGAATTATTTTTCATTAAGTATCTTTGATTTATTTAGCCAAAACAAAAGGGTTAATAATTATTCATATTATGAACTTTTTAATACTAATGTTCATGGTTCATTTTCTTATGGAAGTTCAACATGTCTTCCCTAGAATATTTCAGGAACTCTCTGGTCAAACTAATTCAAACTTGTATTATTGAGTCTAGACATTGCATCAACAATTGCTTAGTCACAATGTGCAAGTGATTTTAGTGTCATTCTGTTGCATTGAAAAGGTAAATGTATGTTCTTAAATATTTAACAGCTAAGAAGTTAAGCAGACTTTCTCTGATAATTTTTAAATTTGCAAAAATAAAATAAAAAAAAACTGGCATTGTTGCTACTGAAAGCATCTACTAGTAGGACTTTGACTCAAATTAATTGACACTTGGAATATTTAAGTACTTAGGACAAAAAAGATAAAAGCCATGTGATAATATTTTGCCAAGCAAAGAACTGAAAGAAGCCAGCTTATATTCATATGAAGGGAGATGCCAAGAAGGGCAAAGTGAAACATAGTCATGAGAGGACTGGAATTGCAAAGAGTGAAAAAAAATAAATGTGAACCAAGGGAAAAAGCAAGCTGTAATCAGGAATGAGGTGAAGCATGCATCAAGAAGAAGGCATAAAGCCGATGATCTCAGGAGATATAGAGCAAAACCACATATCGAGGAAAGTGATCAGTTCTGTGAAACACATATTTCTTTATTTTTATTTATGTATTATTTCTGTGTGTGTGTGTGTCTCCTGGTTTTGCCACAGCAAACATTTGGCACAATCTGCATTCACTGTTTATCTGCAAGATTTAATGGAAAAGCCTCATCCTCACGCTTATTATGTACATATTAATCAGAGGTCACACAGGTTATCATTTTTGGTTAGAATTGTGGCTGTCAAAGTCTAGGAGATCTTTAAACAGATCAGTAATTTGACCAGAGAAAGTCATCGTTAGGAAGTAGAAACATATTACTTGGTAATAGATTTTTAAGTCCCAAACCTTCAAGTATGAATGACATGCAGTTTCAGTTTCTCGGTATAAGGAGTCAGCGGTTTATTCAACAGTGACTATGTAGAATGCTGGAGTCATTTGAAATTGCTCAGTATGGGGACCGGATCCATTTTACAGTAGGGTAATAGTTGGATTTTGTTTAGTTTTATTGTTTAGGTCTTTCAGAGAGGAAATTTTTGATGAACTGGGAAACTTAGGCTTCTAAGACAGAACTTCACCCTGAGTGTTTTGAAGTCCAGGACACATCAATAAAAACAGAAAAGAAAAAGAGTTCATTCTGTCTACCTTTTCCTAAATGTATTTGCTATTAAAAATACTCCAGTTAGGTATCTAAGGGAGTGGAGTTTGGTATCTAGAATACATTTTGTTCTGGATGATAAAGCTAAAATCACCTATGATCAATTTCTGTAAGAAAAAAATTGTAAAAAAGTGGATTAATAGGTTTAAGCCAAGAGGGAACAAGATTCCAATGCTATAATTAAGTGTATTGGTTTTATATGCCAGATATTGGAGCAGACTAATGATGAGACAAAGCCAAGCAATGCTTGGGTTTGAAATATTTTCCCCCTGAGGGTAGAGTGTGAAAAATAGTTTTTATTAGAATAGAAGAAGCAAGAAGTATTAGAAATATAATCACCTACCAAAACAAATTTCTGGAAACTATTATGTTTAGTAAGTGCATTTCTCTTTAAATTTGTGATAAGTTGACATATCACAACAAATATAAAGAAGAGAAAGCATCTGGCCATATTTGCATTTTTGGGGATTTAAACAAAAAATTTCAAAGAGACAGTAATAAATGCATTAGATTTTGTATGCCGACCCTTGTTCTTGTGGTAGATGAAGTTATCTACATTGTTGTAGTACATTTTCAATCCTAAATTTTATAAATTATAATAAAAAAACCAGATCACTAACACCTTTGGAACATGGGTTACTGTGAGGCTAAAGGAATATGCAAACATACAATTAGTTGTCATAGACTCCTAAAATATGAAACATTCTACTTACCTTTTTACAGCTCAAGAATCAACTTTGTGTCCATTAATTTCATAATTATAAGTTTGTATTTTTGTGGTATCAGTTGTAAAGTCTCCTCTTTCATTTCTGATTTTGAGTCCTTTTATTTTGGTTCTTGGTGAGTCTAGCTGAAGATTTGACAATTTTACCTTTTCAAAGAAAGAGCTCTTAGTTTTATTGGTATTTTATATTGTCTTGTTAGTCATTTATTTCCATTCTGATCTTTATCTCTTACCATGGAATAACTTTGGATTCATTTTTTTTATTTTGTTTTTCTGCTTTGTTGGGTTTTTTTAGTTCCTTAAAGTATAAAGTTAGGTTGAGATTTTTCCTGTATCTTGAGGTAGGCATTTATCTCTATGAACATCCTTTTTAGAACTCTTTTTTGCTGCATCCCATAAGTTTTGTTACTTTGCATTTCCATCTTTATTTGTCTCAAGGTATTTTTTTATTTGTCTCAAGGTGTTTCTCTTTTGATATCTTTTTGACCCATCCATTACTTAGTAGTATGTTGTTAATTTTCACATATTTCTGAATTTTACAGTTTCCTTCTTATAATTGTTTTCTGGCTTTATATTATAGTATTCAGAAAAGGTGTTTGCTATAAATTCTATCTCCTTACATTTATTAAGACGAACTTTGTTGCCTAACATATGATTTACCCTGGGGAATGTTCCATGTGCACTTGAAGAACATGTATTCTATTGATTTTGGATGGAATGTTTTGTACGTATGCTAATTCCATCTAGTCTAATTTTTTTAAGGCCAGTGTTTCCTTACTGGTTTTCTGTCTGAATGATCTATCCATTAATATAAGCGGGGTATTAAAGTCTTCTACTATTATTGTGTTTATTTTTCCCCTTTTGGTTTTTAATATTTTCTTTATATATTTAGGTACTCCTACTTTAAGTATGTGTGTGTGTATATATATATATATATACATATATATATATGTTTATTTATTTAAAGATTTTATTTATTTATTTGACAAGCAGAGATCACAAGTAGGCAGAGAGGCAGGCAGAGAGAGAGGAAGGGAAGCAGTCCCCCAACTGAGCAGAGAGCCCAATGTGGGGTTTGATCCCAGGATCCTGAGATTATGACCTGAGCCGAAGGCAGAGGCTTTAACCCACTGAGCCACCCAAGCACCCCAAGTGCATACATATTTACAAATGTTTGATCTTGTTGGATTGACCCCTTTATCATTAGGTATTGCCCTTTGTCTTTTGTTACAGTGTTTGTTTTCAAGTCTACTTTGGATAGGAATATAGCTACACCAGCTTTTTTTTTTTTTCCTATGTGCATGGAATGTCAGTGTGACTCTGAGTAAGTTAATTTTTTTAGCTACAAAATAACATAAAATACTTCATAGTAACATGAAAAGTAAAGTATCAAAGCTATGCCTAGAAAATATATTATTGAAGACTTACTATCAGAATAAGAAGCGGAGGAAGAGTAGAGAATAAGGTTAAGAATAGGAGTCAGTGATGACTGAATTGAATGAATATTGGACAAATTATCACTATGATTTAGATTCAGATTCAGAACTAATAAAAGGATCCAGTAATTATATTAACAGATGGAATCTGCTAACATAAAGCTCATCAGTTAGAGTTGAACCAAGATATCAGAGTTGGAATTGCCATCAGTTTGACTTACTTCTGAGTCACCTACACATCAAGGGTATGTACAAATCCCTCTGGATTTTTCTAAATTGAAAAAAAAAATGGTGTAGTAGATATCAGCATGGATACTGATGTCTCTAACATAATCCAAGCAAATTCTGTAACTTAGGATAAGAACACCACCATGAAAAGACACACGTACTTTAGCCTTTACCTCTAGGAATTTTAGATTTCTCACAAAGTAGCTTTGCTCTGGCTAGCACCCTTGCAAAATCTTTGAATATGTTAAATCACTAGGTTAGAAGCAGCTTTTTTTTTTATTTTAAATTTTTTAATTTTTATAAACATATAATATATTTTTATCCCCAGGGGTACAGGTCTGTGAATCACCAGGTTTACACACTTCACAGCACTCACCATAGCACATACTCTCCCCAATATCCATAACCCCACCCCCCTCTCCCAACCCCCTCCCCCCAGCAACCCTCAGTTTGTTTTGTGAAATTAAGAGTCACTTATGGTTTCTATCCCTCCCAATCACATCTTGTTTCATTTATTCTTCTCCTACCCACTTAACCCCCTTGTTGCATCTCCACATCCTCATATCAGGGAGATCAGATATTAGTTGTCTTTCTCTGATTGACTTATTTCGCTAAGCATGATACCCTCTAGTTCCACCCACGTCGTCACAAATGGCAAGATTTCATTTCTTTTGATGGCTGCATAGTATTCCATTGTGTATATATACCACATATTCTTTATCCATTCATCTGTTGATGGACATCTAGGTTCGTTCCAGAGTTTGGCTATTGTAGACATTGCTGCTATAAACATTCAGGTGCACGTGCCCCTTCGGATCACTACATTTGTATCTTTAGGGTAAATACCCAGTAGTGCGATTGCTGGGTCATAGGGTAGTTCTATTTTCAACCTTTTGAGGAACCTCCATGCTGTTTTCCAGAGTGGTTGCACCAGCTTGCATTCCCACCAACAGTGTAGGAGGGTTTCCCTTTCTCCGAATCCACACCAGCATCTGTCATTTCCTGACTTGTTAATTTTAGCCATTCTGACTGGTGTGAGGTGGTATCTCCTTGTGGTTTTGATTTGTATTTCCCTGATGCCGAGTGATGTGGACAATAAAAGCAGCATTTTTAAAAGAAAGAAGTCAAGTCAGGTTTTGTTCACAAAACCACATTCCAAACACAAACTTCATTGTCATATTTAGAATATACTGAGCATAGTCTGTGCTGTCTAGGGAAATCCACTGATTTCCATAGCCTGGATTTTTGTGTATTTACTATGGTCTGTCAAGGTTACCTTCAGAAGAGACAGATTTGCATATTATCATTCCACTAAATTTATAATCTATATTTAAAATTTTCATGTTTTCTATTCTTATGCTTGGTTTGGCTAGGTATATCAAAATTTATGTCTCCTCTTAAGTCTTCTGTTGGTTATACACAAAAGACTATTTGTAAGCATATTAAAGTGATTCATTAATTGACAGTTTACAAATAGGAGACCAAGTCATGTCTCCCATGCAGGATGGTGTTTCTACTTAAGTGGGATGCAATTTGGCCTCTCATAAGAAAGTGATATTATGGGGCGCCTGGGTGGCTCAGTGGGTTAAGCCTCTGCCTTCGGCTCAGGTCATGATCTCGGGGTCCTGGGATGGAACCTGCTTCCCGCCTCTCTCTCTGCCTGCCTCTCTGCATACTTGTGATCTCTGTCATATAAATAAATAAAATCTTTTAAAAAAAGTGATATTATATGTTCCTTATCAATTTTCTTCTTCAAGATTGTCTGCATTAGTAATCATATATAGATCACTAGTGAAGAAATTATTCCTCCTTAAATTTATCATACAAATACATTGAATTACCCATATGTTTATTCACCATATAAATTATAATACAAGTGTTATAAAATAAGATATAACAGGGATATTGCTGTTAAAATATGGCTATATTGATTTATTTACCAGTCCTGAGTTGGCTACTGATTAGTCTTGCAATCAATTTATCTCCTATCTAAAATTCACATAATAGGGGCGCCTGGGTGGCTCAGTGGGTTAAAGCCTCTGCCTTCAGCTCAGGTCATGATCTCAGGGTCCTGGGATCGAGCCCCGCATTGGGCTCTCTGCTCAGCAGGAAGCCTGCTTCCTCCTCTCTCTCTCTGTCTGCCTCTCTGTCCACTTGTAATTTCTGTCTGTCAAATAAATAAATAAAATCTTTAAAAAAATAAATAAATAAAATTCACATAATAATGCTCAAGTTTTAAGGCTGTTATGAAAAGTTTATATAATAAGCATATACAATTTCTAACTTAGTGTTTAATCAGTAATGCACTGAATAAACTGTGTGCGTGGGTGTGTGTTTTTGTTTATATCCTCAATAGAGTGGTAAACTGGATTTCTGACTTAAGCATCAGATAGTTCCAGGTTTAAGTAAAATAAGAGTTTTCATCCTGTGTTTGATTATTGGTACCTGATTATTTATTAGTACACCAGAGATGAGCTTCATTCTTGGTGTTCAGATATAATCTATCACTCAGTGTCAGATTTTTTTTGCCCTTTAAAGTTCTAAATAAATGTGTATGTCAGTCAAATTAATGGAAATATTGTATGTGATCAATTATAAAGTGACCTCATAAGGTATATCCTATTTAAGCAGTGTAATCCCAGTACTATGAAAAAGATATTTTATTAGAGTGATTACCTTAATATTAATTTTAAAAAATATTTATATTCTAGACATAACTTGTATTAAAAAATCCCTTTGTATTCTCTAGATATTCAATTTCTATCAGTTTGTATATGTGTGTTTAACTATGCATATATGTATATAATTGGACATAATGTTAATATTAATACTAAATATTTTAATACAGAAATAGATTGATAAAATTATTATTAAAGCAGTACATTTCTATTAGGAAAATATCTTTGAGTCCATAAATCTCTCTGATTTTTAACTATTAATATCAGGCAAGATTACAGTGATTATAATATCATATAACTAATTTTGTATAGTTGCTTGGGATATTAGCTTTTGTAATATAAAATAGCTCTTGAACAATTCTTTAAATTACATATTTCTACATAGTCTATAAGTATTTCAAAAAAATTATATTTTGAAACCTCACATCTTATAAGGCGGCTACCTTTTTGACATTGTAAGTTGATAAATCCCTAATGTCAATAATATCAATCATATATATATGAAAAAAATATGTTTTCCAACACAAACTTTATTCTCACTAATTGGATTTCAAACAAATTTTTAAAAACTGCTCAAAAAGACACTTCTCTATAATTTGTCACTTTGGAAGTTCAAAATTTAAATAAAAATTGTCAAATAATTTGCTAGAAACTACCACAATTTTCAGCACTTGCAGAAGAATTTTCAATATTGGTTTAAAATTATGGCTCCTAGGAAATTTAAGAAAAAAAAATACTAGAACATTTCCTTTAATTACATGTTACTATGCCCCAAAGGGTTATTAAAACCATTAAATGTCTTACTTTTTGTTTTATTCATCATATATCTATACATAGCAAAACCATCAGAATTCTATCTTAAGTCCAACACCATGATGAATCATTACTTTTCCTTACTTGCTGGTACAAGATATAGTATAGGCATAACACACCAAAATCATGGTGAATCTGATTGAATAAATATTTATAGGAAGGAATATCTGTGAAGAAAATATGCATGTAAATTTCAATAGCAGTGGGACAAAAGGTTGTAATTAAAATTTATTAAAATAGGAAGGATAATTCCCCCAATATACCTTAATTGAATGTTCAGAATGGAATTATAGGAGTGAATATGAGAATTGTTGACCATATGCAAAAACTAGTGGGCCACTTCTGTCATTTTTCTTCAACTAATTTTGAAATTTTCTATCACATTAAAGGTATTTTAAAAAAATAGAGAACTAAAAATGTGTAAAAGGATGCTTGAATCAAATAATTTTTTTTAGTGTAAGGTGATGAGATCAATACTAAATAGCAAGATTATACCAATAATCAACTCTCTAAATTATTTTTAATGAGTATCAACATTTTCAGTAGTTAAAGGGATTTTTAAGATTAACCCAATTAGTTTGCCAGAAACCTGAATGAAATAGTTGAAGTGCTGAGCCTCTTAGAAAAAATAACTCTGACTTGCTATTGCTATAAAAATCCCCTTTATTCTGGGCATGTGGGTGGCATGTAGTCGGTTAAGCCTCTAACTGTCGGTTTTGGCTCAGGTTGTGGTCTCAAGGGTCATGAGTTCGAGACTGGCACTGGGCTATGCACCCAGTGTAGAGTCTGCTTGTGACTCTCTCTCCTTCTCCCTCTGCCCCTCCTCGCCACACCTCCCCCTGTAAAATAATTCTTTTTAAAAAATCCCCTTTATTCTTCTACTGGAAGATAATACAGATAAAACTTCAGAAATTATTTCATATTTTTGAGTACTAATTACTCTAATGTCACATTTCTAGATCGTGGTATAACAGCATCTTTTCCAGGTAATTATGTAAAGAAATGGTTGTGTGTAAAAATAGGATAACAACTTTGGTAAAATTTCTCTTCTTTGGGCATAACTCTTCAGTTTGTGTTCCTTGAACTTAAATATCAAATCATCATGACCACCATCATCAAATCTTCAAATTCAAAGCCTGAAGACAGAAATAGTCTACATTACCTGCTATTAAAGATAAATGAAATAACTTGTCACCAGCATCATTTTAACAATTTCGTTTACATGAAAAAGTAAGCCAAAAGTAAACCTTGTGCTCTTTTACCAATAGCAAATGAACATGAACAACACCTGTTTATAGCACAAATGTGAAGTATAATGATCTCTGAAAGCATCTAGGTGATTCTTCTGCTGAAAAACTACTGTGCCCATGCAAATAGTTCAAATTAAAAAAAAATCTATCAAAGCTTTAGTAATATAGTCATAAAAATAATTATCTTCAATTTTAGATTTATTCTTGTATCCCACCAATTCAGTCTACAGTAACAATATAATGACAATGGTAGATATTGACCTTAATTCTCAAACACTTAGCATTTGGCCAGAATATGTATTTGGCTCCTTTCTAAAAGTGTGACATCTTTCTTCTTTTCTATTATTTTCTTTTTTCTTTTCTCTTCTTTTCTTTTCTCTCTCTCTCTTTTTTTTTTTTTTTTTGAGAGAGAGAGAGAAAGAAAGTGAGAGAGCAGAGGGGAGGAGCAGAGAGAGAATCCCAGGCAGACTCCCCACTGAGTGCACAGAGCTGGAGGTGAGGCTAGATCTCAGGATCCTAAAATGATGATCGGAACAGAAATTAAGAGTCAGATGCTTAACTGACTGAGCCACCCAGGCACCCCTAAAAGTGTGCCATCTTAGTAAAACCTCCACTCCTTTGTCCTAAGACTGCTCCTCTTCTCTGTTGATACATAAGATCTATATAATTTTGGTTATCAGGCTGACTTATTCATAATGGGAAAGTGGAAGTGACTAAACATGAAAATATATGAAAAGCCTGAATCCTTCCATGCTTAATGGAAACATGTTACAGCATACCCAAAATTCATAAAGGCAAGACATGTGTGTCCTGTTAGATCTTAAATCAAAGGTTAAGTGAAGCATGCACTAGCAACATGATTTCCTTCAAAGGTATCAAAGGCCTAAGAACATGTATAATTGTGGGGCGCCTGGGCGGCTCAGTGGGTTAAAGCCTCTGCCTTTGGCTCTGGTCATGATCCCAGGGGTCTTTGGATCGGGCTCTCTGCTCAGCAGGGAGGCTGCTTCCCTCTCTCTCTGCCTGCTTGTGATCTCTGTCTGTCAAATAAATAAATGAAATCTTAAAAAAAAAATGTATAATTGTTCTTTCACTCAGTTAGAAATTATGCAGTTTACACCAGGTGACTTTGAAAAGCATCTTGGATTTGATCAAAATAATTGTTCACAAATAAATATGACAACAATTGAAGTTGAATTTATTTGCTTTATGTCTTTCTTGCTAATATTCAGGAAGAATAATTACAAAATTCATAAATAATTAACAGTGTTGATCTGCTCTAAATACAAATGCCTGCATTCAATTCTGAATTGAAATTGCCTTGAATTTGATAAGCCCAAAGAATATATAATAATTATTCATACCTTTAATTTATCTGTAAATGAGTGGTACTTACTGGATGCTCTCGCATGGAAGGGGGTATGTGGCTTATATAAATCACAACAATGAATTAAATTATAATATCTCAATATTTACAAAGAATGGAATGTTCTGGGAAAGAAATATCCAATTATTAAAATACTTTCATTAGTTGAAAGAATATTTACCAAATATTTTATTTACAAGTAGATTTTACTTGTGCTTATTTCATTTTCTTTAGGAGTCTACCAAGTCCTTTTCTGACCCATTTATACAACCTTTGCTTTCCTGCCATGTGTTGTTTGCACTGGCTTTAGTGATTTAGTGATTACACACACTTACACACAAAACAGCTATCACCTTCAGAGGATCTTCAAAAAAACAAGCCATCCCTATTTTAAGACATTTTCATTATTATAATAGCATGATGTACTATCCAAAATAAAATTAATTAGAAAAAAATAGAAATAAGAAGGAACTAAAAAGAGAAAGCAAAAACTAATCTTATGATAGTTTTGACTTTTTGACATTTTTAATGATGTAATTTAAATATAAAAGCATATGTATAGCACCCTAAGGTCTGGGACTCTGAATCTTGCACTTGCTAATCATAGAGACTTGAGATTTGGGTGGAAGAATAAGAGAAATCTTGAAGGATGCATAAGATCAAAGAGAGAATCTATGTATATGATATATATGTATTTTCTATAAGCAGTCAATTTTTTCCTAAAATGGAGTTACTTGGGTGGTTTAGGTGATTGAACTAAATTTTTCTAATATTAATTATCAGCAGAAATGTTGATTCTTGTGCATATGTGGAAATGGAATGGGTGACTCTACAAATATCCTAGGAATGGGAATAAGATGTTTATGGTTATGGTTTAATATCCATAGGATATTTTGGATCTGTAGGAACAGAACTATATGAATTGGAAATGACAATACTAAAAAAAATCTTCTATGGATTTTCAAAAATTATAATATCTATTCAGGAGACTATAGGGATTTATTTTCTTTGCAAAGTAGAATAAATAGTATTTAAAGTTTGATATTGACATTCTTACTTGCAAATTTCCTTCTATTCTCCATTATATTTTATCTTATTTTAAATATTTGAATATATTATTCAATTTTATATTCTTTAGATGGAAACCTTTCAATCCACAATCTACATTCTACCTCTTTTTTTCTCTAACTTGCCCATCTCATAAATAGGTACCAATATCTGATCAGTTGCTCAAGTAAAAGGAAACACTAGTCATTTTTTTATTCCCAAATTCGTATCTTTACATATGACCTTTTCTCTGAACTCTAAACCAGTATTGTCCAATTGAAACTTCTTCAATGGCTGATATGTTCCATATCTGTACTGTCCAGTAATGTAGACAGAAGTCCCATGTACCTATTTAGCTCTTGAAATCTAGCAAGTTTAAATGATGAACTGAATTTTAATTGTATTTAATTTAAATTAATTAAATTTAAGTAGCCATATGTGACTCATGGCAACCATATTGGACAGTACAGCTCTAGGCACATATAGTCAATTAATTTCTATCTCCTTTTAGATATGCTGCAAGAAACTTTATATACCACTGGACTCAGTGCTCTTCACTTTTCAGGCCAATTTACTAACTCACATCTCTTTCATTTTCCTATATAAGATCTGTCATTACTATTCTTTATCTCTTTACATCATTAAAGTTTGATAGCTCTATAACTATTTTAAACTCTAGCGGCTTATGTATTCTTGCCATTTCCTTGATTATGGATAGGGTGGTGATATAGATGGATAAAATCCCTTCTTCATGTTTCTTACATTATAGTCTACAACTGTGTTATCATATAGTAATCCCTCAATATCTCCTGAATGTGTGAATGAATTAATAACATGCACTTAAAGAAAAAAACCACAATACTAGAGTCAGAGATTAACAGTGCTGAGATTAAGACAAGTTTTAGCTAAATATTAATTGTATTGGATCTTCCTTTTATAAGTAATCTATCCTCAGGAAAATTACTGATTTAACCTCAGTTCCCTTCTATGTACAAATAGATTATAAAAATTCCTACTTTATTAAGTTATTTTAGTACTGGGATAATATAAAGCTTGTGCATGGGATATAGTTGATAAATGATGATCACCAATAAAATGGTAATAATATTTTATTTATTTATATAAATAATTATTATATAATAATAATTATTTTAGTTTTGACTTTGATGTAATGGATATCCTCAGCCAAGTTTCTTTTGTTTTCTGGGATCTGCTTATTCATCTGTTCCATGGAGGAGTTGGACATTATAATCTCTGTTTTTAAAACTAGCAAACCTCCAGAATTCTGAATATGAATTTATTATCTTGTGCATATTTCAAGTAAAATGAAATTGTGCTAAATATGAACATACAGTAAAATACATAGTTTTCTTCCCCCATTCAGTATCTTTGATCATTATGTTAGAAAACTGACACTTCTTTACCTCTTCAGTTTAAAATACCTCAAGGAATCACAATATTGACCATTTAAAATAATCAATTACTATCTAGGTTTGCTTTGCTAAGTACAAATTTCAGACTACTGGCATTATTCAGTTTTCCATAAAATTTTATCACATTTTACCTTTTGAAAATTATGTCTCCTTGACAAATTGAACTTACAAAAGAAAAGGGCAGGAAGACCTAGTCATATCTGAGTGCAAACTGTAAGACACTTTAATGTTATTTAGTGATTTTAACTGGCATATTTATAAGCAGCATAACAATCCAATAGATAAAAAGTAAAATGACCCAAAATTCTGATGCACAACATGTGTTACATTCAGAAGCAATGAAAGGAAAAGTACATCTGGAAGAAAAAGATAATGGCTTTGTCTTGGACTGAGCAGTAGAAACCCTAACTGCTGCACATGTCCATTAATCTTCAAGTTACAGTAACAGGATCTGGCAATTGGATAGAAGGGACTATTTGCATTAAAAATCTGTCAATTTAAAATGCAATAAAAACAAAAAAAATCAATAATAATACATTTAAATTTCAAAGAGTCATCACAGCACTGCAATCGCAATCAGTCATATTTACCAAGGCCAGGTATGTAATAATCCTTCCGATCCCTATATAATTACTAGCTTTGCCTCTTGAATTATCAACAGCTCTCATGGCTTATTGCCTCATACTTGCTTAATAAGCATCTGCAATCAATAATCTTGCCACAGAGTAAGAGGCAACCTGCCAGTCAGGCTCAGGGTGTAAATGCTGCAGAAGTGATCATTACATCCATGTGAATGACAAGGAGGTGGCTGTGCAAATGGAAGAGGCATGCAGTAAAGAGGTAATTTAGAAAATTTGTTTACTGGAATGTGTGGATCTTCCCATGGCTGCTGGTGTCTCAGCTGTGTGGAACAGTCACCCTTGAAAATACATCTTCAAATCCTTCCCAGAGGTGCTTTTATGATGATCCTCTCCAGCAGCTGTCCTCTGTATCTTGCTATCAACATAACACATCCAGTTCACCTGAAATGCTTTTATCCAACTGAAAAGCAAACAGTTATTTTATTCATTCACATGTTATATGATGGAGAACAGGAATTTATATGCAAATTTGAGTGTTGGTGACACTTTGATGAAAAGAGTTTAAGGACCAATTGTAGTTGTCAAAAATGTTTGAAAACCCCTATTAATGCCATTCACATGAAAAATGAAATTGAAAATCCCAATAGGGAAAGTGTGTTGTATGGATAGCAACATAGAGCTAATTTTATTCAGTCTGTTGAATTAAAAAATTCCCATGTTTTTACAAAAGGACAATTGGAAACACCATCAGGATGATATTTCATTTTTAACTTTGTAAATATTAACTATGCTCATTGCTATTATTACTTAAAATTCAATATTTATCCATAATTTAGGAGACATGAGAATATATAAAAACTGCATTTCCTCTCAATGTATTTACATTACATGGATAACACAGAAAAAAATAATTGTTTAAAAAGGCTCTGGAGTGCTTGCTTTATATTCTTATTTGTAAGTGATATTATAGATGCATTAATTTTTTTTAGTTTTCCACATTTTTATTGAAATACAGTGGTTACACAATGTTACATTTGTTTCAAGTGTACAACATAGTGACTTGACAACTAACATTATGTCATGTTCACAAGTGTAGATGCCATCTGTTGCAATACAGTGCTATTATGATACCATTGACTATATTCCCTGTGCTGTACTTTTTATCTCTGAGACTATTTATTCTGTATCTGGAAGCCTGTACCTCCTACTCCCCTTGACCCATATCCCCATCCCTCCAGCTCCCTCCCCTCTAGCAACCACTAGTTCTCTGTATTTATGGGACTTTGTTTTGCTTTTCTTTTTGGTTTTTTTTGTTTGTTTGTTTTTTTGTTTGTTTGTTTTGTTTTCTATTTTAGATTCCACATTTAAGTGAAATCTTATGGTATTGGTCTTTCTCTGACTGGCTTATTTCACTTAGCATAATAACTCTAGGTCAACTCATATTGTTGCAAATGTCACACTTTTTTTTCTTTTTTTCTTTCTTATGGCTGAGTAATATTCCATATACAAATACATATATGGAAATACATATATAGATCCTGATCCTTTTATTTCTCAGTGGACACTCAGTTACTTCTTTATCTTGATTATTATAAATAATACTGCAATAAACAAAGGGTAAATATATCTTTTTTTGCTTTTATTTGCTTTGGGTAAATACATAGCTCCGGAATTACTGGATTGTGGTAGTTCTATTTTTAATTTTTTGAGGAACCTCCATACCGTTTTCCATAGTGGCTACACCAGTTTCCACCAACAGAACATAAGGTTCCTTTTTCTTCCCATTCTCTCCAATACTTGCTTCTTGTCTTTTTGATGCAAGCCATTCTGACTGGTGTGAGATGATATCTCATTGTGACTTTGGTTTATATTTACCTTATTAGGAGAGAAGTTGAGTATCTTTTTACTTGTCTGTTGGCCATTTGTATGTCTTCTTTGAAAAAAATGTCTGTTTAGCTCCTCTACACTTAAATCAGATTTTTTAAATGTTGAATTGTATGAGTTCTTCATATATTTTGATACTAACTCCTTAACAAATACATCATTTACAAGATTCTACTGAATCTTCTATTCAGTAGGTTACCTTTTTGTATTGTTGATAGTTTCCTTTGATGTGCAAAAGCTTTTTATTAAAAAAAAAAAAACAACTTTTGTGGGAGGAGTCAAGATGGCAGAGAAGTAGCAGGCTGAGACTACTTCAGGTAGCGGGAGATCAGCTAGATAGCTTATCTAAAGATTACAAACACCTACAAATCCAATGGGAGATCGAAGAGAAGAAGAACAGCAACTCTAGAAACAGAAAATCAACCACTTTCTGCAAGGTAGGACTGGCGGAGAAGTGAATCCAAAGCGACGGGAAGATAGACCGCGGGGGGAGGGGCTGGCTCCCAGCGAGCGGCAGAGCAACGGAGCACAAAATCGGGGTTTTAAAAGTCTGTTCCGCTGAGGGACATCACTCCAGAGGCTTAACCGGGGTGAAGCCCACGCGGGGTCAGCGTGGCCTCAGGTCCCGCAGGGTCACAGAAGGATCGGGGGGTCTGAGAGTCGCAGAGCTCACAGGTATTAGAACGGGGAAGCCGGCTACAGAGACAGAGCCGAGGAGTGACTCTCAGCTCGGGGTTACCTTGAACCAGTCACAGGCTCGGTCAGCTCGGAGCGCGGCCGGAGGCCAGGGTGGCGGGAGTCACTGGACGCTGTTCTCTGGGGGTGCACTGAGGAGTGGGGCCCCGGGCTCTCGGCTCCTCTGGGCCGGAGACCGGGAGGCCGCCATCTTCATTCCCGCCCTCCAGAACTCTACGGAAAGCGCTCAGGGAACAAAAGCTCCCGAAAGCAAACCCGAGCGAATTACTCAGCGCGGCCCCGGGTAAGGGCGGTGCAACTCCGCCTGAGGCAAAGACGCTTGAGAATCACTACAACAGGCCCCTCCCCCAGAAGATCAACAAGAAACCCAGCCAGGACCAAGTTCACCTACCAAGAAGTGTAGTTTCAATACCAAGGAGAGCGGCGGAATTCCAGAGGAGGAGAAAGCAAACCACGGAACTCATGGCCTTCTCCCCATGATTCTTTAGCCTTGCAGTTAAATTAATTTTTTTTTCTTTTCTTTTTCAATTTTTTTTTCTGCTTCTGCTAAATTTTTTTAACTTTACCCATTTCTTTTTTTTTTTTTTAAGATTTTTTATTTATTTATTTATTTGACAGGGAGAGATCACAAGTAGACAGAGAGGCAAGCAGAGAGAGAGAGGAGGAAGCAGGCTCCCTGCTGAGCAGAGAGCCCGATGCGGGACTCGATCCCAGGACCCTGAGATCATGACCTGAGCCGAAGGCAGCGGCTTAACCCACTGAGCCACCCAGGCGCCCCTTACCCATTTCTTTTTAAACATTTTTTTAACTAGTTTATCATATATATATATATATATATATATATATATATATATATATATTCCTTTTTATACTTTTTCTTTATTGGTTATCTTTTTTTATTTTTTTTTTCTTTCTTTCTGAACCTCTTTTTATCCCCTTACTCCCGCCCCCCCCACGATTTGGGATCTCTTCTGATTTGGCTAAAGCATATTTTCCTGGGGTTGTTGCCACCCTTTTAGTATTTTACTTGCTCGTTCATATACTCTTATCTGGACAAGATGACAAGGCGACAAAAAAAAGAACAAGAGGCAGTACCAAAGGCTAGGGACCTAATCAATACAGACATTGGTAATATGTCAGATCCAGAGTTCAGAATGACGATTCTCAAGGTTCTAGCCGGGCTCAAAAAAGGCATGGAAGATATTAGAGAAACCCTCTTGGGAGATATAAAAGCCCTTTCTGGAGAAATAAAAGAACTAAAATCTAACCAAGTTGAAATCAAAAAAGCTATTAATGAGGTGCAAACAAAAATGGAGGCTCTGACGGCTAGGATAAATGAGGCAGAAGAAAGAATTAGCGATATAGAAGACCAAATGACAGAGAATAAAGAAGCTGAGCAAAAGAGGGACAAACATCTACTGGATCGCGAGGGGAGAATTCGAGAGATAAGTGACACCATAAGACGAAACAACATTAGAATAATTGGGATTCCAGAAGAAGAGGAAACAGAGAGGGGAGCAGAAGGTATATTGGAGAGAATTATTGGAGAGAATTTCCCCAATATGGCAAAGGGAACAAGCATCAAAATCCAGGAAGTTCAGAGAACCCCCCTCAAGATCAATAAGAATAGGTCCACACCCCGTCAACTAATAGTAAAATTGACAAGTATTAGTGACAAAGAGAAGATCCTGAAAGCAGCCAGGGAAAAGAAGTCTGTAACGTACAATGGTAAAAATATTAGATTGGCAGCAGTAGATTGGCAGCAAACTTATCCACAGAGACGTGGCACGTCAGAAAGAGCTGGCATGATATATTCAGAGTACTAAACAAGAAAAACATGCAGCCAAGAATACTATATCCAGCTAGGCTATCCTTGAAAATAGAAGGAGAGATTAAAAGCTTCCAGGACAAACAAAAACTGAAAGAATTTGCAAATACCAAACCAGCTCTACAGGAAATTTTGAAAGGGGTCCTCTAAGCAAAGAGAGACCCTTAAAGAAGTAGATCAGAAAGAAACAGAGACAATATACAATAACAGTCACCTTACAAGCAATACAATGACACTAAATTCATATCTCTAAATAGTTACCTTGAACGTTAATGGGCTAAATGCCCCAATCAAAAGACACAGGGTATCAGAATGGATAAAAAAACAAAACCCATCTATATGTTGCCTACAAGAAACTCATCTTAAACCTGAAGACACCTCCAGATTTAAAGTAAGGGCGTGGATAAGAATTTACCATGCTAATGGACATCAGAAGAAAGCAGGAGTGGCAATCCTTCTATCAGATCAATTAGATTTTAAGCCAAAGACTACAATAAGAGATGAGGAAGGACACTATATCATACTCAAAGGAACTATCCAACAAGAAGATCGAACAATTTTAGATATCTATGCCCCTAACGTGGGAGCGGCCAACTATATAAACCAATTAATAACAAAATCAAAGAAATACAGAGACAATAATACAATAATAGTAGGGGACTTTAACATTCCCCTCACTGAAATGGACAGATCATCCAAGCAAAAGATCAACAAGGAAATCAAGGCCTTATATGACACACTGGACCAGATGGACATCACAGATATATTCAGAACATTTCATCCCAAAACAAAAGAATACACATTCTTTTCTAGTGCACATGGAACATTCTCCAGAATAGATCACATTCTTGGTTCTAAATCAGGTCTCAACCATTATCAAAAGATTAGAATCATTCCCTGCATATTTTCAGACCACAATGCTCTAAAGCTAGAACTCAATCACAAGAGGAAATTTGGAAAGAACCCAAATACATGGAGACTAAACAGCATCCTTTTAAAGAATGAATGGGTCAACCAGGAAATTAAAGAAGAATTGAAAAAAATTCATCGAAACAAATGATAATGAAAACAAAACGGTTCAAAATCTGTGGGACACAACAAAGGCAGTCCTGAGAGGAAATATATAGCAGTACAAGCCTTTCTCAAGAAATAAGAAAGGTCTCAGGTACACAACCTAACCCTACACCTAAAGGAGCTGGAGAAAGAACAAGAAAGAAACCCTAAACCCAGCAGGAGAAGAGAAATCATAAAGATCAGAGCAGAAATCAATGAAATAGAAACCAAAAAAAACAATAGAACAAATCAACGAAACTAGGAGCTGGTTCTTTGAAAGAATTAATAAGATTGATAAACCCCTGGCCAGACTTATCAAAAAGAAAAGAGAGAGGACCCAAATAAATAAAATCATGAATGAAAGAGGAGAGATCACAACGAACAGCAATGAAATACAGACAATTATAAGAACATACTATGAGCAACTCTACGCCAAAAAAATTGACAATCTGGAAGAAATGGATGCATTCCTAGAGACATATAAACTACCACAACTGAACCAGGAAGAAATAGAAAGCCTGAACAGACCCATAACCAGTAAGGAGATTGAAACAGTCATCAAAAATCTCCAAACAAACAAAAGTCCAGGGCCAGATGGCTTCCCGGGGGAATTCTACCAAACATTTAAAGAAGAACCAATTCCTATTCTCCTGAAACTATTCCAAAAAATAGAAATGGAAGGAAAACTTCCAAACTCATTTTATGAGGCCAGCATCACCTTGACCCCAAAACCAGACAAGAATCCCATAAAAAAAGAGAACTACAGACCAATATCCTTGATGAACACAGATGCAAAAATTCTCGCCAAAATACTAGCCAATAGGGTTCAACAGTACATTAAAAGGATTATTCACCACGACCAAGTGGGATTTATTCCAGGGCTTCAAGGCTGGTTCAACATCCGCAAATCAATCAATGTGATACAATATATTAATCAAAGAAAGAACAAGAACCATATCATACTCTCCATAGATGCTGAAAAAGCATTTGACAAAGTACAGCATCCCTTCCTGATTAAAACTCTTCAAAGTGTAGGATAGACGGCACATACCTCAATATTATCAAAGCCATCTATGAAAAACCCACCGCAAATATGATTCTCAATGGAGAAAAACTGAAAGCTTTTCCGCTAAGGTCAGGAACACGGCAGGGATGTCCATTATCACCACTGCTATTCAACATAGTACTAGAAGTCCTAGCCTCAGCAATCAGACAACAAAAGGAAATTAAAGGCATCCAAATCATCAAAGAAGAAGTCAAACTATCACTCTTCGCAGATGATATGATACTATATGTGGAAAACCCAAAAGACTCCACTCCAAAACTGCTAGAACTTTTACAGGAATTCAGTAAAGTGTCAGGATATAAAGTCAATGCACAGAAATCAGTTGCATTTCTCTACACCAACAACAAGACAGAAGAAAGAGAAATTAAGGAGTCCATCCCATTTACAATTGCACCCAAAACTATAAGATACCTAGGAATAAACCTAACCAAAGAGACTAAGAATCTATACACAGAAAACTATAAAGTACTCATGAAAGAAATTGAGGAAGACACAAAGAAATGAAAAAATGTTCCATGCTCCTGGATTGGAAGAATAAATATTGTGAAAATGTCTATGCTACCTAAAGCAATCCTCACATTTAATGCAATTCCTATCAAAGTACCATCCCTTTTTTTCAAAGAAATGGAACAAATAATCCTAAAATTTATATGGAACCAGAAAAGACCTCGAATAGCCAAAGGAATATTGAAAAAGAAAGCCAAAGTTGGTGGCATCACAATTCCAGACTTCAAGCTCTATTACAAAGCTGTCATCATCAAGACAGCATGGTACTGGCACAAAAACAGACACGTAGATCAATGGAACAGAATAGAGAGCCCAGTAATATACCCTCAACTCTATGGTCAACTAATCTTCGACAAAGCAGGAAAGAATGTCCAATGGAAAAAAGACAGCCTCTTCAATAAATGGTTTTGGGAAAATTGGACAGCCACATGCAGAAAAATGAAATTGGATCATTTCCTTACACCACACACGAAAATAGACTCAAAATGGATGAAGGATCTCAATGTGAGAAAGGAATCCATCAAAATCCTTGAGGAGAACACAGGCAACAACCTCTTCGACGTCAGCCACAGCAACATCTTCCTAGAAACATCGCCAAAAGCAAGGGAAGCAAGGGCAAAAATGAACTATTGGGATTTTATCAAGATCAAAAGCTTTTGCACAGCAAAGGAAAAAGTGAACAAAACCAAAAGACAACTGAGAGAATGGGAGAAGATATTTGCAAATGACATATCAGATAAAGGGCTAGTGTCCAAAATCTATAAAGAACTTAGCAAACTCAACACCCAAAGAACAAATAATCCAATCAAGAAATGGGCAGAGGACATGAACAGACATTTCTGCAAAGAAGACATCCAGATGGCACGTGAAAAAGTGCTCCACATCACTCAGCATCAGGGAAATACAAATCAAAACCACAATGAGATATCACCTCACACCAGTCAGAATGGCTAAAATTAACGTCAGGAAATGACAGATGTTGGCGAGGATGCGGAGAAAGGGGAACCCTCCTACACTGTGGGTGGGAATGCAAGCTGGTGCAACCACTCTGGAAAACAGCATGGAGGTTCCTCAAAAGGTTGAAAATAGAACTACCCTATGACCCAGCAATTGCACTGCTGGGTATTTACCCTAAAGATACAAATGTAGTGATCCAAAGGGGCACGTGCACCCGAATGTTTATAGCAGCAATGTCTACAATAGCCAAACTATGGAAAGAACCTCGATGTCCATCAACAGACGAATGGATAAAGAAGATGTGGTATATATACACAATGGAATACTATGCAGCCATCAAAAGAAATGAAATCTTGCCATTTGCGACGACGTGGATGGAATTAGAGGGTATCATGCTTAGCGAAATAAGTCAATCGGAGAAAGACAACTCTCATATGATCTCCCTGATATGAGGGAGAGGAGATGCAACATGGGGGGTTGAGGGGGTAGGAGAAGAGTAATTGAAACAAGATGGGATTGGGAGGGAGACAAACCATAAGTGACACTTAATCTCACAAAACAAACTGAGGGTTGATGGGGGGAGGGCGGTTGGGAGGGGGGTGGGATTATGGACACTGGGGAGGGTATGTGCTATGGTGAGTGCTGTGAAGTGTGTAAACCTGGTGATTCACAGACCTGTACCCCTGGGGATAAAAATATATGTTTATAAAAAATAAAATTAAAAAAAATTAAAAAAAAAACAAAAAAAAAACACAACTTTTTATTTTGGTGTAGTACCAATAGTTTATTTTTTAATTAATTAATTAATTTATTATTATTATTATTTTAATAAACATATAAGGTATTTTTATCCTCAGGGGTACAGGTCTGTTAATCGCCAGGTTTACAAATTTCGCAGCACTCTTCATAGCACATACCCTCCCCAATGTCCATATCCCCATCACCCTCTCCTGTCCCCTCTCCCCCCAGCAACCCTCAGTCTGTTTTTTGAGATTGTGTCTTTTATGGTTTGTCTCCCTCCCAATCCCGTCTTCTTTCATTTTTTTCTTTTCCTACCCCCCAGTCCCCCCACGTTGCATCTCCACTTCCTCATATCAGGGAGATCATATGATAGTTGTCTTTCTCCGATTGACTTATTTCGCTAAGCATGATACCCTCTAGTTCCATCCATGTCATCACAAATGGCAAGATTTCATTTCTTTTAATGGCTGCATAGTATTCCATTGTGTATATATACCACATATTCTTTATCCATTCATCTGTTGATGGACATCTAGGTTCTTTCCATTGTTTGGCTATTGTGGACATTGCTGCTATAAATATTCAGGTCCACGTGCCCCTTCAGATCACTACGTTTGTATATTTAGGGTAAATACCCAGTAGTGCAATCGCTGGGTCATAGGGTAGCTCTATTTTCAGTTTTTTGACGAACCTCCACACTGTTTTCCAGAGTGGTTGCACAAGCTTGCATTTCCACCAACAGTGCAAGAGGGTTCCCCTCTCTCCGCATCCTCGCCAGCATCTGTCATTTCCTGACTTGTTAATTTTAGCCATTCTGACTGGTGTGAGGTGATATCTCATTGTGGTTTTGATTTGTATTTCCCTGATGCCGAGTTATGTGGAGCATTTTTTCATGTGTCTGTTGGCCATCTGGATGTCTTCTTTGCAGAAATGTCTGTTCATGTCCTCTGTCCATTTCTTGATTGGATTATTTGTTCTTTGGGTGTTGAGTTTGATAAGTTCTTTATAGATGTTGGATAGTAGCCCTTTTTCTGATATGTCGTTTGCAAATATCTTCTTCCATTCTGTCAGTTGTCTTTTGGTTTTGTTAACTATTTCCTTTGCTGTGCAAAAGCTTTTGATCTTGATGAAATCCCAATAGTTCATTTTTGCCCTTGCTTCTGTTGTCTTTGGCGATGTTCCTAGGAAGAAGTTACTGTGGTTGAGGTCAAATAGGTTGCTGCCTGTGTTCTCCTCAAGGATTTTGATGGATTCCTTTCTCACATTGAGGTCCTTCATCCATTTTGAGTCTATTTTTGTGTGTAGTGTAAGGAAATAGTCCAATTTCATTTTTTTGCATGTGGCTGTCCAATTCTCCCAGCACCATTTGTTGAAGAGGCTGTCTTTTTTCCATTGGACATTCCTTCCTGCTTTGAGAAGATTAGTTGACCATAGAGTTGAGTGTCTATTTCTGGGCTCTCTATTCTGTTCCATTGATCTATGTGTCTGTTTTTGTGCCAATACCATACTGTCTTGATGATGACAGCTTTGTAATAGAGCTTGAAGTCTGGAATTGTGATGCCACCAACTTTGGCTTTCTTTTTCAATATTCCTTTGGCTATTCAGGGTCTTTTCTGGTTCCATATAAATTTTAGGATTGTTTGTTCTATTTCCTTGAAAAAAAAATGGATGGGATTTTGATAAGGATTGCATTAAATGTGTAGATTGCTTTAGGTAGAATAGACATTTTCACAATATTTGTTCTTCCAATCCATGAGCATGGAACATTTTTCCATTTCTTTGTGTTTTCCTCAATTTCTTTCATGAGTACTTTATAGTTTTCTGAGTATAGATTCTTTGCCTCTTTGGTTAGTTTTATTCCTAGGTATCTTATGGTTTTGGGTGCAATTGTAAGTGGGATTGACTCCTTAAGTTCTCTTACTTCTGTCTTGTTGTTAGTGTAGAGAAATGCAACTGATTTCTGTGCATTGACTTTATATCCTGACACTTTATTGAATTCCTGTACAAGTTCTAGCAGTTTTGGAGTGGAGCCTTTTGGGTTTTCCACATATAGTATCATATCCTCTGCAAAGAGTGATAGTTTGACTTCTTCTTTGCCGATTTGGATGCCTTTAATTTCTTTTTGTTGTCTGATTGCTGAGGCTAGGACTTCTAGTACTATGTTGAACAGCAGTGGTGATAACGGACATCCTTGCCATGTTCCTGACCTTAGCGGAAAAGCTTTCAGTTTTTCTCCATTGAGAATGATATTTGCAGTAGGTTTTTCATAGATGGCTTTGATAATATTGAGGTATGTGCCCTCTATCCCTACACTTTGAAGAGTTTTAATCAGGAAGGGATGCTGCACTTTGTCAAATGCTTTTTCTGCATCTATTCAGATTATCATATGGTTTCTATTTTTTCTTTTATTAATGTGTTGTATCACATTGATTGATATTCGAATGTTGAACCAACCTTGCAGCCCTGGAATAAATCCCACTAGTTCGTGGTGAATAATCTTTTTAATATAATCCAATAATGGATCCTATTGGCCAGTATTTTGGTGAGAATTTTCACATCTGTGTTCATCAAGGATATTGGTCTGTAATTCTCTTTTTTGATGGGATCCTTGTCTGGTTTTTGGATCAAGGTGATGCTGGCCTCATGAAATGGTTTAGAAGTTTTCCTTCCATTTCTATTTTTTGGAACATTTTCAGGAGAATAGGAATTAATTCTTCTTTAAATGTTTGGTAGAATTCCCCCGGGAAGCCGTCTGGCCCTGGACTTTTGTTTGTTTGGAGATTTTTGATGACTGTTTCAATCTCCTTACTGGTTGTGGGTCTGTTCAGGTTTTCTATTTCTTCCTGGTTCAGTTGTGGTAGTTTATATGTCTCTAGAAATGTATCCATTTCTTCCAGATTGTCGAATTTGTTGGTGTAGAGTTGCTCATAGTATGTTCTTATAATTGTTTGTATTTCTTTGGAGTTGGTTGCAATCTCTCCTCTTTCACTCATGATTTTATTTATTTGGGTCCTTTCTCTTTTCTTTTTGATAAGTCCGGCCATGGATTTGTAAATCTTAATTCTTTCAAAGAACCAGCTCCTAGTTTTGTTGATTTGTTCTATTGTTTTTTTAGTTTCTATTTCATTGAGTTCTGCTCTGATCTTTATGATTTCTCTTCTCCTGCTGGGTTTAGGGTTTCTTTCTTGTTCTTTCTCCAGCTCCTTTAGGTGTAGGGTTAGGTTCTGTACCTGAGACCTTGAGGGGAGTGTTAAAGTCCCCTACTATTATTGTATTATTGTCTCTGTATTTCTTTGATTTTGTTATTAATTGGTTTATATAGTTGGCTGCTCCCATGATAGGGGCACAGATATTTAAAGTTGTTAGGTCTTCTTGTTGGACAGACCCTTTGAGTATGATATAGTGTCCTTCCTCATCTCTTATTATAGTCTTTGGCTTAAAATCTAATTGATCTGATATAAGGATTGCCACCCCAGCTTTCTTCTGATGTACATTAGCATGGTACATTGTTTTCCACCCCCTCACTTTAAATCTGGAGGTGTCTTTGGGTCTTAAATGAGTTTCTTGTAGGCAGCATATTGATGGGTTTTGTTTTTTTATCCATTCTGATACCCTGTGTCTTTTGATTGGGGCATTTAGCCCATTAACGTTCAGGGTAACTATTTAGAGATATGAATTTAGTGCCATTGTATTGCTTGTAAGGTGACTGTTATTGTATATTGTCTCCGTTTCTTTCTGATCTACTACTTTGAGGGTCTCTCTTTGCTTAGAGGACCCCTTTCAATATTTCCTGTAGAGCTGGTTTGGTGTTTGCAAATTCTTTCAGTTTTTGTTTGTCCAGGAAGCTTTTAATCTCTCCTTCTATTTTCAGTGATAGCCTAGCTGGATATAGTATTCTTGGCTGCATGTTTTTCTCATTTAGTGTTCTGAACATATCATGCTAGTTCTTTCTGGCCTGCCAGGTCTCTGTGGATAGGTCCACTGCCAATCTAATGTTTTTACCCTTGTATGTTACAGACTTCTTTTCCCAGGCTGCTTTCAGGATTTTCTCTTTTTCGCTAAGATGTAAATTTTACTATCAGGTGACGTGGTGTGGACCTATTTTTATTGATTTTGAGGGGCGTTCTTAGCATCTCTGGATTTTGATGCTTGTTCCCTTTGCCATAGTAAGGAAATTTTCTACAATAATTCTCTCCAATATACCTTCTGCTCCCCTCTCTCTTTCTTCTTCTTCTGGAATCCCAATTATTCTAATGTTGTGTCATCTTATGGTGTGACTTTTCTCTTGAATTCTCTCCTCATAGTCTAGTATTTGTTTGTCTCTCTTTTGCTCAACTTCTTTATTCTCTGTCATTTGGTCTTCTATGTCGCTAATTCTTTCTTCTGCCTCATTTATCCTAGCAGTAAGAGCTTCCATTTTTTATTGCAACTCATGAATATTTTTTTTTATTTCAACTTGGTTAGATATTAGTTCTTTTATTTCTCCAGAAAGAGCTTTTATCTCTCCAGAGAGTGTTTCTCTAATATCTTCTATGTCTTTTTTGAGCCTGGCTAGAACCTTGAGAATCGTTCTGAACTCTAGATCTGTCATATTACCAATGTCTGTATTGATTAGGTCCCCAGCCTTCAGTACTGCCTCTTGCTCTTTTTTTTTTTTTTTTTTTTTTTTTTTTTTTGTGGGCAATTTTTCCACCTTGTTATTTTGTCCAGATAAGATTTGCTTTCTCCTCTTCTGGAATTCCGATGTTCTCCTTGGTGAATGAAGTTGGTCTTGGCTGGGTTTCTTGTTGATCTTCTGGGAGAGGGGCCTGTGATTCTCAAGTGTCTTTGCTCCAGGTGGAATTTCACTGCCCTTACCAGGGGCCTGGCTAAGTAATCCGCTCGGGTTTGCTTTCAGGAGCTTTTTTTTCCCTGAGCGCTTTCCGTAGAGTTCTGGAGGATGGGAATGAAGATGGGAATGAAGATGGGAATGAAGATTCCTCCAGCACAGAGGAACGGAGAGCTCAGGGTCCCACTCCTCAGTGCACCCTCAGAGAAAAGCGCCCAACCGCCTCCGTCTCCCTGGCCTCTGGTTGCGCGTAGAGGAAAGCGCTCAATCGCTCACACTTGGGGAAAACCACCCGTCTCCATGGCCTCTGGCCATGCTCCAAGCTCACCCAGCCTGCGACCAGTTCAAGGTAAGCCCGAGTTAAGAGCTCACTCCTCGGCTTTGTCGCTGTACCCGGCTTCCCCTCTCTAATACCTGTGAGCTCTGCAACACTCAGACACCCCCAGTCCTTCTGTGACCCGGTGGGACCTGGGGTTACACAGACCCTGCATGGGCTTCCCCCCAGTTTAGCCTCTGGAGCAATGTCCCTCCATGGAGCAGACATTTAAATATCCTGATTTTATGCTCCATTGCTTCACCGCTTGCTGGGAGCCAGCCCCTCCCCCTCGCGGTCTATCTTCCCGTCACTTTGGATTCACTTCTCCATAGGTCCTACCTTTCAGAAAGTGATCAATTTTCTGTTTCTAGAATTGTTGCTCTTCTTCTCTTCAATTTCCCGTTGGATTTTAGGTGTTCACAATGGTTAGATAAGCTGTCTAGCTGATCTCCTGCTACCTGATGTCATCTCAGCCTGCTACTTCTCTGCCATCTTGACTCCTCCCCAATAGTTTATTTTTAACTCTTATTTCCCTTGCCCCTTCAGACATATCTGAAAAAAGTATTGCTAAGTTCAGTGTCAAAGTGAATACCACTTACATTTTATTCTAGGACTTTTATGGTTTCAGGTCTCATATTTAAATCTTTGATCCATTTTGAGTTATTTTTATATATAAGAGATTGGTCCAGTTTTCCCAGCATCATATATTTAAGAGACCTTCTTTTTCCCATTGTATAATCTTGCCTTCTTAATTATAGGTTAATTGACCATGAAAGCATGAGTTTACTTCTGTTCTGTTGATCTATTTGTCTTTTTGTGCCAGTACCATTCTGCTTTGATTACCCTATATTTGTAATATATCTTTAAAAAAATACTTATTTGAGAGGGTGGGAAGAGAGAGATTAGAGAGGCAGAGGGAGAGGGAGAGAATCTAAGACTCCCCGCTGAGCATGAAGTCCTACTTGGAGCTTAATCTCACAACCCAGAAAATATGACCTGAGCCAAAATCAAGAATTGACTGCTCAACTGAGTCACCCAGGTGCTCTTGTAGTGTATCTTGAAATCTGAGATTGTGATACCTTCAGTTTTGTTTTCTTTCTCAAGTTTGTTTAGGCTATTTGGGATCTTTTGTATTCCCATATAAATTTTAACATTATTTTAGTTCTGTGAAAAATGCTATTGGTATTTTGATAGGGATGACATTGAATCTGTAGATTGCATGGGTAGTACGAAACTTTTAATTACTTTAATTCTTCTAATCCATGAGCATGGACTATCTTTCCATCTGTTTGTTTTATCATTAACTTCTTTCATCAGTGTTTTGTATTTTTCAGAGTACAGGTCTTTTATCTCCTTGGTTAAGTTTATTTCTAGGTATTTTATTATTTTTGGTATAATTCTAAATTGGATTATTTTCTTAATTTCTGATATTTCATTATTTATATATTGAAGTACAACACATTTCTGTATATTAATTTTGTACCTATAACTTTACTAAATTCATTTATTACTTGTAATAGCTTTTTGGTGGAGTCTTTAGGACTTTTATGAATAGTAGCATGTCATCTGCAAAGAGTGATAGTTTCTTATCATGTAGATGCTATTTATCTTTCTTTCTTGTCTTACAGCTATGACTAGGACTTCCAGTATTATGTTGAATAAAAATGATGAGACTGGACATCCTCATCTTGTTCTTGGTCCTACAGGAAAAGCTCTTAGTTTTTCACCACTGAACATGATGTTGCTATGGGTTTTTCCTATGTGGTCTTCATTATGTGGAGGTATGTTCCCTCTAAACCCACTTCATTGAGAATTTTTATCAGAATGTTGAATGGATGTTGAATTTTGCCTAGTGTTTTTTCTACAATATTGAGATGATATTATTTTTATTCTTCATTTTTAGTGTGATATATCATATTGATTTACAGATATTGAACCTTTGTTGCATTTCTAGAATAATTATACTCATCATGGTGAATGATCCTTTTAATGTGTTGTTGAATGTGATTTTTCACATTTTATTGGTGCTAAAATACATTTTACATGAATTTTAGCATAGTTCAATACTGTAAAATGTGCTACATAGTACAGAATTTAAATGTGCCCTGGTTACTGGGTGAGATTTATTTCAGGGCTTCTACCCATTAGAATGGAGCAGAATCTTACTGGTCTATGCTAAAGATCTCCTCAGGCCCATATGGAGACTTTATTAAGGAAGGGCTGAGTGTAATTACCTTTTCATGGTGAGAATTTGCCAAGTCTCAGAACAAGGAATACAACTATGGGTATAAGTAAATTAGAGCAAGTGATTTTCATTACAGCATGCTAGTTAAGGGCCATCAATTTAGATTTTCAGTAGTTTCTAGAATGGTACTTTTATTTATTTGTTGCCCTTATACCTTTTGGTAATTCTTTATAGCACTAATATTTTATTTTAGTAATTTTGGGGAAGGAAAAAAAGAAAATTGACAAAACTATATGTAAATTTCAGGCTTGTGGAGAAGAGTCAAATACAGGATGAGTAGAGTCAATGGAAACAAATGATTCTCTAGGGTTTGTTATAAGGAGATGAGAAAAGCATAGGGAATTATGTTGGGATAACATGTGGCTGTTACATTAAAATGAAGATATTCACATATGTCTTAGAAATAGAGTAAACCTAGCAAAGAAAAATATATTGTCATTGCAGCAATTGGCTCCTTATATTTCCTATATATAGAACATCTCCATTTTAATATTTTATTAATATTTAAAATTCAAAATACTTAGCACTAAATTTATCAATTTTTCTCTTTTTATTTTTTTTATTTCCAAAATTAGAACAGGATTAGAATCTTCCATTGGTAGGAAAATATTAAATGTTCTCAGCAATTTTGTGCAAATAACTGATTAAATATATATCTAAAAATATATAACTATAAAGCTTTATTTGTTAAAATGGAGGTCCATATGCATATTTGTGAAATTCTGCAAGATCTCTAGGATTAAAATTGTGGCTTTTAATATAATAAACCAGAAGAAAAAAATTAAGTGGAGCAGAATTATCTGTATTAACACCTTTTAATAAATACTGAAAAAGAATCTCGATGATTACATGTGTCTGTGTGGCCATTAAGTCATGCTACTTTAATTTTCCTGAACTAATAATAAAAACATTGAGTTAAATATTCTACCTTTGTAATACATTCAGTCACAGTAAAGGAAAAAAAGGATGTCCTGTTCAGAAAACTATATTTCAGGTGTAGAAAAGAAATGGGAGAATTGAAGTATACTATGTCACACAACTATAGAAACCTCCAGAATTAAGAGCTCATGATAAAATACCTATTATCAGTTATGTCAGCAGCAGTGATTTTCAAATGTCATTCATCATATTAATGCTGTTAATTTGAATGCTAAGATTTTTATTCATATTTGACATATACACTTGATTTGATTCACTGTTCTTCAAAAGCTAGAAGCATTAAATGTTGCATTTATAAATATTCAAGTAACATTATAAGAAAATAGTCAACACTGGTTGTTCACATATTATTCAGGTTTGAGAAACACTGCTATAATAGAAACGCTGAGTGTATAAAGAGTATATGTATATTAATCCTTAATGAAGCCCCAAGTTCAAGAAGTGGAGCCAATCTATCTAAAATTTTCTCCCCACTAGAACATTTCATAAGACCATCATTCATCCTCAGTGTTTTTATAACACATAAGGTATATTTCCCAGTGTTGCATCTATAGTCACTGCTTACTCCCTTGACTCAAATTGCTTTCTGTCCCATTATCACTGCCTTTTACTTGACTAAATATCTCAACTAACAGCTTCTCTCTACTCTTAACTTATTGTAATATATATTCTTCTGAAAGTATTATTTGCCACTTGACACATTTTACTAATTCATATATATCAATGTATCATATATCATTCATATATAGATAATATTTGTATATAACATATACATATCATTATATACAATATTTTCTGGGATTCCCCCCAAATCTATAAACTCCTTGAAGGACTGCATAGTGCCTTGTAAATAGAGGGTGCACCATAAACATTTTTTTAAATGCACACAGAGTAAGAATCTACCCAGTGTCAGTCCATGCCAAATCTCCATTATAGAAGCATATGACCATTTAAAAGGGAGACATATATTTGGGCATCGAAAAGGAAAATCTTCAAAGAAAGTCTTATCATCCCCCCCTTTGCATAAGACATTATTCAGTCCGTACACAATGAATGATCTATTCTTTATTAAGGATTAATAGACATTTTTTTTTCTGTCTCCCTTCATTTAAGCATAATGTTTTTCAATGTTCATCCATGTTATAGCAGGTCTTGGTACTCAATTCCTTTTTATGGATATATAATGAACAATATCTCACTGTATAGATAGATAAAATTTCATTTACCCATTTGTCATTTGATAGACATTTAGGTTATCTTCACTTTTGGATATTATGAATAATGCTGCTATAAACAGTTTTGCAGAAGTTATTTTCAATGGACATGTTTTAAATCTCTTGGACATATACTTAAGACCAGAATTGTTGGATCAAATAAATTCTGTGCTTAAAGTTTTTGAGGAAAAGCCAAAAAGTTTTCCAAGTGGCTGGTCCATTTCATATTTCAATAAGGAGTGTATGAGATTTCCATTCACTTTATGTTCTATCTAGCACTTATTATTGTTTCTTTTATATTATCACTATAGCCATTATAGTGGGATGAAGTGGTATCTCTTTATGGTCTGACTTACATTTCTTTAATAACTGATGATGGTTAGCATGTCTTCATCTGCTCCTTGGTCATCTGTATATCTTTCTTGGGTAAAGGAAAAAATACATTCTGCATTTTAAATTAGGTTGTCTTTTAATTGTTGAATTATAAGAATTCTTTAAGTATTCTGGATACCAGACTCTCATCCAGTACATAATTTGCAAGATTTTCTCCCATCTTGTGGACTGTCTTTTCAAACACTTCTTTGATAGTGTCCTTGGAAATACAGATCATATTTATCAGCTTTTGTTGGCTTGAGCTTTTTGTGTCATGTCTGAGAAACCACTGCTTAATGCAAAGTCACAAAGATTTACCTATTTTTTCTTCTAAGAGTTTTATAATTTTAGCTCTTAGATGTAGGCTGTTCATTAATATTAAAATTTGCATATAGTATAAAGTAGGCACCCAAATTACAGTTGAAAAGCCAGTTCTCCCAATATCATTTAATATATATATATACATACATATGTGTATATATATATATATATATACATACATATGTGTATATATATATATATATATATATATATATATATATACTTGATTTAGTGAATCATCTCAGCACTTCTGTTTAAAATCGACTGGCCATAAATGTATACAACTTTATTTCTAGATTCTCAATTCTATTTCATTGAACTATGTGTTTATCTTTATCCTAGGAGGACAAAATTTTCATTACTATGGCTTTGTAGTGTTTTGAAATAATGAAGTATTAGTCCTGAAATGTGGTTGTTCAAGTTTCTTTAGCTATTCTGGATTATTTTCATATGAATTTCTGGATAACCTTGCCAATTTTTACAAAGAGACCAAATGAAATTCTGATAGAGATTGGAATGAATCTATAGATTAATTTGGGAGTATTACCTTTTTGACAATAGCAACTCCATGAACATGAACATGGGATATCCTTATTTTTTTTTAAAGATTTTATTTATTTATATGACAGACGGAGATCACAAGTAGGCAGAGAAGCAGGCAGAGAGAGAGGAGGAAGCAGGCTCCCTGCTGAGCAGAGAGCCTGATGCAGGGCTTGATCCCAGGACTCTGGGATCATGACCTGAGCTGAAAAGGCTTTAACCCACTGAGCCACCCAGGTGCCTCACGTGGGATATCTTTACATTTACTTAGATCTTAATTTTTTGCCTATGTTTTGTAATTTTCAGCATAGAAATCTTATACTTTATTAAGTATATTCCTAAGTAATGTATTGGTTTTGATGTTATTTTAAATTAAATTATTCTAATTTTATTTTCATTGGGTTATTCATTGCCAGTGTATAGAAATACAATTAACTTTTTAACTTTTTTTTTATTTTTTTAAAAAGATTTTATTTATTTATTTGACAGACAGAGTTCACAACTGGGCAGAGAAGCAGGTAGAGAGAGAGGAGGAAGCAGGCTCCCTGCTAAGCAGAGAGCCTGATGTGGGGCTCTATCCCAGGACCCTGGGATCATGACCTGAGCCAAAGGCAGAGGCTTTAACCCTCTGAGCCACCCAGGTGCCCCCAATTAACTTAAAAAAAAAAAGATTTACTTATTTATTAGAGAGCACACATGGGTGAGGGAGAGGGGCATAAGGTGAGGGAGAGGAAAGAGAGAATCTCAAGAAAACTCCCCACTGAGCACAGGATCCCAAGATCATGACATTAGCCAAAACCAACAGTCAGACGCTTAACCAACTGAGCTATCCAGGTGCTTCAGAAATATAGAAATTCATATCTTGTATCTTTCAAACATGCAGCATTCATTAGTTCTAATTATGTGTATTTATGTGAATTTCTTAACAATTTCAATATATAATATCATGAAATCTGCAAAAAAAAAGGCATAGTTCTACTTTTTCCTTTTCAACCTGAATGACTTTTTTTTTTTTTCTTTTCCTTCCTAGTTGCCCTGGGTAGACTCTTCAGCACAATCTAGAGTATGGTAGTGATAGCAGATATCTTTGCTTGTTTCAAATTGTAGAGGGAAAGCTTACAGTCTTTTATCATTATGACTCTGTTTGTTTTTTATAGATGACCTCCATTAGGTTGAGAATGTTCCTTCATATTCCTAGTTCAGTGAGAGTGTGTGTGTGTGTGTGCATGTGCATTTAATCATCAAAGAGTGTTAGACTTTGTTAAATGCTTTATCTTTTAGTATATTGATATGTATAGTACAATGATTATTTTTTTGGGTGTTGAACTACCCTAGTATTACTTAGATAAATCCTAGTAAGTCATGTTGCATAACCCCTTTATGTATAACTTAATTTGGTTTATTATTTTGAGGATTTTTGTGTTTATATTCATGAGATAATCTGTAGTTTTCTTTATAATGTCTTTATCTGGTTTTAGTTAACAGTAATATTTATACCATGTTATGAGTTTTCTTCTCTTTATTTTTTTGTAAACATTTGTGAAGGATTATTATTATTATTAAAGAGTTGGTAGGATTCACTAGAGAATAAATCTAGTCATGAGATTTTCTTGGTGGAAATTATTGTATTAATTCAACTTTTGTAATTCCTGTAGTTCTATTCAGATTTTCTATTTTTTAGTTGATTTCTGTAGTTTTTGCCTCTAAGAATCTATCCATTTTACCTAAGTAATATAATTTTTAGCATAAAATTGTTCATCATATCTCTAACAATACTTTTTATTTCCATAACCTCCTTTATTTGATTTGTGAGTTTAGAAAAATGTGTCTTCTCGCATCTTTGCTTACCTTGTCAATTTGTCGATGTTTTAAATTTCTGAAAGCTAATTGGTTTTGTTGCTATTCTGTATTATTTCTGTTCTATAATATATTTATTTCTGTTCCAATACTTATTTTTCTAGTTTCTTTATGTGGAAACTACATTATTTGAAAACATTCTTATGTGTTTAGAATTATAATTTTTTTCTGCAACCATAAATTTAACTGTATCTTATAAATTTTGATACATTTTTGTTTTCATTCATTTACACTTATTTTCTAATTTTCCTTGTGATTTATTCTTTGATGCATTGATTACATTATTGCTTAAATTTCACATTATTTTAACTTTCTTAAATTTTCTTCCAACTTCATTCACTGGTGGCAAGAGAACATGTTTTGTATAATTTATACCCTTTTAAATGTATTGAAATTTGTTTTATGGCTTCAGAATGTCTATTTTGGTGAACATTCCAAGTGCACTTAAAATGAGTATGTATTCTGCTGCTATGGAATGGTGTGCCAATCTGTCTTTTAATTGCATTGTTTAATCCATTCATAGGACACAGGTAGAATTTATGTCTGTCATTTTGTTATTGACTTTTATATATCTTATGTATATTTCTATTTCTTTATTCCTCCATTACTGTCCTTTTTGATAAATTGATATTTTCTAGTATACCAATTTAACACAATTGTCATTTCTTTTACTATATATTTTGTGTATGGTCAGTGATTGCTTAAAATGATTACAATCTAGTTTAGATTAATAGCAACTAAATTTCAATGGGACAGAAAAATCTGTTCCAATACAGCTTCATTCCCTCTTCTTTCCTTTGTACTTTCATGTTAATATATATTACGTCTTCATACCCCATATTTCTATACACATATCTCTGATTATAGTTTTATACAGTTGTCTTTGAAATCAGATAGGAAGAAAGAGCAGTTACAAAAATCAATTACAAATTGTTTTTCAGATTGTTTTTCAGAGTCCATAGTCTCTCATTGTTCACAAAAACAAAGAATACTATTATGCTGAAAATAAATTTAAAAAATGACTAAAAAATCAATTACACTATTTATTTACCTGTTTATTTACCTTTATTAGTTTCTTTATTAAGCAAATTTGAGATACTGTTTAGTGTCTTTTTGTTTCAACCAAAAGGAGCCCCTATATGATATCTTATGTAGAAGATTTAGGGACTATTTTTCTTCAATGACTCCCTCATTTTTAAAAAATATTTATTTGAATATAGAATTCTTGATCAACAGGTTTTTTATTTTGTTTTGTTTTGTTTTGTTTTTTTCTATCAAAATTTTGAATATGTCATCTCACTGCTTCTGGCTTCCATAATTTTTTTTTTCAAAGATTTTATTTATTTATTTGACAGAGAGAGAGAGAGATCACAAGTAGGCAGAGAGGCAGGCAGAGAGAGAGAGGAGGAAGCAGGCTCCCTGCCGAGCAGAGAGCCCGATGTGGGCTCGATCCCAGGTCCTTGGGATCATGACCTGAGCCGAAGGCAGAGGCTTTAATCCACTGAGCCACTCAGGCGCCCCAGGCTTCCATAATTTCTAATAAGAAATCAGTTGTAAATCTTATTGAGGAGCTCCTGAATGGGAGGAGTCATTTCTTTGTGCTTTCAGGATTCTATGTCCTCTCTTCTGATGTTTGATTATAAAGCATATAATTATGGATCTCTTTGAATGTATCCTAATCACAGGTCACTGAATATCATAGATGTATGTACAGATTAATATTTGTCACTAAATTTTGTAAATTTTCAGAATTTTTTCAAGTATTATTTTGTCCATCCTTTTCTTTCTTCTCCTTCTGGAACTCCCATTGTACTAGCATATTGGTACACTTAATTTTCATATAACTCTGGGACTTTATTAATTTTCATTAAAAAAAAAAAAAACTTCCACAGACTGAATAATCTCACTTGACTCTTCAGGTTGGCTTACTGTTCCTTCTACCTATGTAGCACTGCTACTATGATGTCAAATGAAATTTTAAATTTTAGTTATTGTACTTTTCAACTTTAGAATTTTTTTTGGTTCTGTTTTGTAGTTTTTGTTTTCTGTAATATTCTCTATTTGGTGAAATATTACTCCTATATCTGCCTTAAGTTTGTAGGCTATTTCCTTCTGTTCTTTGGATATGATCAAAATCATTGCTTTAAATCTTTGTAAACATCTGGGTTTCCTCAGGGACAGTTTAAATTGACTCCTTTCTTTTCTTTTCTTTTCTTTTCTTTTCTTTTTCTTTTTTTTTTTTGTGGGTTTATTTATTTATTTATTTATTTTTGCCATATATGGGAAATCATATCCTGTTTCTTTCAATGACATAATTTCCTTTTGAAAATGAGGTTCAGCAGTTTTCCTTGAATAAATAAGCCTCAGATTCTGATAAGTCTTTGGTTAATTTCCAGAGTTCTAAAAAGGTGACTCTAACAAATTTCTTTCCAGTGTTCTTGCTGTTTTTACAGATGACAAGAATTTTTGATGTCTTTACTTTGCCATTCACTGACATAATTCCCAAAATATCATTATAATTAAATTTAAATCCCTTTAGTAGGATTCATTAATGAAATTTCCACTATTTCCTATTTCCATATGCTTAATAGTCTTTTCATACTCTTTGATCTGTGTATGAAGACTTTGAGTGTGCAATTCATGTCTTTTGAATTTCTAGGCCAAATGTGGAATGATTATTTTGGTAATTTATAACCCCCAAAATTATAAAGGTGACCACCTAATCACACACCTACTAAACTTTAATACTATATTATTTTTACATCTTTGCTAATTTGAAACTTTAAAATGCTCTCATGCTTGCGAAATTTGCTTTATTTTTACGAAAGATTGGATTCCATGTATTAATTTATGATCTGTGTTTATGTTTGTGTTAATTGCTTAATCATCTAGTTTGCCCTTTTCACCCACAGTTTAATTTGTATTTAGTTGTATTCTATTGAATTACAAAAAGCAAATTACTGACTGTGTTAAAGGGAACTCACTGAATGATTGTGCAGAGAAATGTTTAAGAAACTTCAAGCTAGACTTTTTATGAAACTGAATTTTATATAGTGTTTGGCATACTATGGAGGATTTTTGAATATGAAAGCCAGTCTAATGCCCCATCAGTAGCAGGTTGTTCTATTCATGACCTAGTTCTTTTACTGTTATTACTATAGCCATATTTTTTTTCTTCTTTGTATTCTATTAATCTGTATAGCACACTTACACTTAAGGCTTCTGTTTTCTCATGGATTCTATTGTTTCTGTTTGCTATTCTATCATTTCGTGTTTTCTCTGCAACTGCTTATTTATTCCATTTAGTTGATATTCAAACAACCAAGAGAGATTTTTTAATTGGGTAAGACTATAACAACCCATTTTGAATCCTGTCAGTTGCATAGAGTTTTCATACTTCTCCACTTCATAAGTTATTGGCCATTATAAACAGCTGAATTTGTAAATGTATCCATCTAGCTAGTTTTTATAAAATTGATATGGTAAAGTTAGGTTATAAAAGCAAAAGGAAACTGCAAAACATGAGTAATGAGCAAACTGATAACCTAAGAGCTTTTGTAAGATTCCATCTTTCATAGCACATCTAATGAAGAACTTCAATTGCTTGAGAATATATACATTCCCTCAAATTTATACTCCCTTATTTTGTATTCTTTTTTTTTTTCAGACTCACCTAACTCCTCACCCCTTTCCCCTCCAAACCCCTCAGTTTGTTTATCAGAGTCCACAGTCTCTCATGGCTCATCTCCCCCTCTGATTTCCCCCAATTCAATTTTCCTTTCTTTCTTCTAATGTTCTCCATGTTATTCCTTATGCTTGACAAGCAAATGAAAACATATAATAATTGGCTCTCTCTGCTTGATTTATTTCATTCAGCATAATCTTCTCCAGTCCCATCCATGTTGATACAAAAGTTGGGTATTCATCCTTTCTGATAGAGACATAATATTCCATTGTGTGTATGGACCATATCTTCTTTATCCATTTGTCTGATGAAAGGCATCTTGGCTCTTTCCACAGTTTGGTGACTGTGGCCTTTGCTGCTATGAACATTGGGGTACAGAAGGCCCTTCTTTTCACTACATCTGTACCGTTGGGGTAAATACCCAGTAGTGCAACTGCAGGGTCATATGGTAGCTCTATTCTTAATTTCTTAAGGAATCTCTACACTGTTTTCCAAAGTGGCTTCACCAACCTGCATTCTTACCAACAGTGTAAGAGGGTTCCCCTTTCTCCACATCCTCTCCAACACTTTTTGGTTTATTGTCTTGTTAATTTTGGCCATTCTAATTGGTGTAAGATGGTATCTCAATGTGGTTTTGATTTGAATCTCCCTGATGGCTAATGATGATGAACATTTTTTCTGTGTCTGTTAGCCATTTGTATGTCTTCTTTGGAGAAGTGTCTTTTCATGTCTTCTGCTCATTTTTTGACATGATTATCTGTTTTGTGTGTGTTGAGTTTGAGGAGTTCTTTATAGATCTTGGATATCAGTCCTTTGTAGTGTCATTTGCAAATATCTTCTCCCATTCCGAGGGATGCCTCTTTGTTTTGTTGACTGTTTCCTTTGCTTTTCAGAAGCTTTTGATCTTGATGAACTCCCAAAAGTTTATTTTCGCTTTTGTTATATTATATACTTATTCTTTTGGTGAATAACAAATTGCCACAGTTGCATTAAAAAAATTATTATCTCATATTGTCTCTGGGTCAAGAATCTGAATATTGTTTAGCTGAGTCCTCTGTTAAGGGTCTCATCAATCTTAGATCAAAAATTTGGCTGTGTTTTCAGCTCAGATTTTAGGTCCTCTTCCAATGTCGCTAAATGTCAGCTTTTATTTTTTTTTTTTTTGGTAGTTTTTGTATTGAAAGCCATTTTCTTAAAAGCTGTTAGGAAAGGACTATCATTTCTTTGCCACCCTCCCACCATAGGTCCTCATATAACACTGTAGCTTACATCAAGGCAGGCAAAGTAATTTTTTTCTAATTCTACTATGACAGAGTCTTATATATCATAACATAATTATGGAGCAGTTTATCCCAATACCTTGTGAAATTATGTAACTTGAATAAAGTATATATACCTTAAATAAAGTATATATACCTTCAGATTCACAATATCCACCCAAACTCAAGGGGGAATGGTTATAAAGAGCATATACTTCAGGGGACAGGAATCTTGAGGGAGCATCTTATATTTCTCATAAAGTGTAATTTTATGTACAAATTTAGATCATTTCTTATCACCACAGTTGCCATAATGTCTCTGACAATATAAATGACCTTCATGCTTTTGTTTTTGCTTGAACTTTAAAGCTGTTCTATATTTCTTGATTTGTAAAAAGCTTTTACATGCTGCTTAGAATGCCAAATGCATGTAACCCTACATGCTGTATCTGTGACCTAAATTAGTAGAAATTCCAAAGGAGGCTTTTAATCTCACCTTAACTACGGCATTTGAAATACTATTCCAAATGTGTACACTCAGATTGTCAGAAACTCTTGGGGCAAAAAATTGTGGGATAGGAGAGTTACAAAGAGAAATTTGTTACTCTCTATCCCCTCCCCTACTGATAGAAATGTTGTAAAATATTTTAGGTGAAACATATGTATACATATATAAACTGTAAGTATGGGACCAAATCAAGCTTCATAGATAGAACTACAAACTGCATAAAAAAATATAGTCTAGACTATTACCCCAGAAATTCCTTTTGAGGGCCATCCTATCCCTAGTTTATCCAGAGGTAGATGCTATTCTTAGTTTACCTTTCCTTTATGTAAATTAAACAAGGGTACATGCTCCTTCATGTTTGGATTCTTATGTTCAGCATTTTGTGAGACTCTTTCATGAATTTGCTATGTATAAGTGTTTAAATGAATACACTACAATTTGTTGATCTACTTTCTTTGGCTGCTTTTGGAGATTTTTTTTTTGGTATGCTTTTTGAAAATTTTACTGGTAGATATTTCTTTCCTTTCTTCCTTTATTTCTCTATTTGGGGCTTCATAACTTGAATCTTTGGGCTAATGTCCTTTTTTAGGTTTTGAAAATTGCTACTTCTATTTCTTCATATATTATTTCTATTCAACTCTTTCATATACACATGATAAAACATTTTCACTGTCTCTTGCTTTTCTCTTATACTCTTTCCTATGTTTGTAATCAATTATCATCCCTGTGGAGAAGTTTTTATATTTCCTGTTGACCTGTCTCCAAATCTACTGAGAAACTTTCCTTGCATATTAGTTCACTTCTGTCACATAAGTATTTCTTCTTAAATATTTTTAATTGATGGATAATTGGCATATAACATTAATTTGGTTTCAGGTCATACAACATAATATTTGTATGCATTACAAAATGATCCCTATGGTAAGTCTAGTTACCATATGCCATCATAAAAACTTAACTTTTAAGACTTACTCCTTTGATAAATTTCAAGTATGCTTTACAATATTATTGACTATAGTCAGCATGCTCTACATTATTTCCCCATATCTTATTTTGTAACTGAGAGTTTGTACTTTTTAATCCCCTTCACTTATATAATCACGTTTCTTCTGGTAATCATCATTCAGTTCTCTGTATCTATGATTTTTATTTTGTTTGTCCACTTGTTTTTTATTTTTATTTTTTTATTATGTTATGTTAGTCACCATACAGTAAATCATTAGTCCACTTGTTTTTTAGATTCCACATATAATGGAATTTGTCTTTGTCCCATTTACATCACTTTTCACAATTACCTTAAGTTCCATCTATGTTGTCACAAACAGCAAAACTTCATTTTTCTGTGACTGAATAATATTCCATTGTATGTATATGCTACATTTGCTTTACCCATTAATCCCCTAATGGACATGTAGGTTTCCACATTTTGCATATCAGTAAATAATGCTGCAATGAACACTATCTTTTTGAATTAGTGATTTCATTTTCTCCAGGTATATACCCAGAAGTGGGATTGCTGAATCATATGGCAGTTTTATTTTTAATTTTTTGAGAAAAATTCAGTTTCCCACAGTGACTACACCAATTTACATTCCAATAGTGCACAATGGCTCCCATTTTTCTGCATTCTTTCAATGCTTGCTATTTCTTGCCTTTCTTAGATGACCACATATTTTTTTTTTAAGTTTTATGGTTTCTGTTCTTATATTCAAGTCTTTAATCCATTTTGGATTAATTTTTGCGTATGGTGTAAGCAGCCCAGTTTCATTCTTTAGTATGTGACTGTTTTCTCCATACCATTTATTGAAGAGACCAACCTTTCCCCCATCTATATCCTCGGCTTTTTTGGTCGTAGTTGACATATATTGACATATATGCATGTTTATTTCTGGTATCTCTATTCTGTTCCATTGATCTGTTTTTATATGCCAGTTCCATATGATATTTATTACTATAGCTTTGTAGTGTAGCTTGAAATTAACAAATAATGCCTTCAGATTTGTTCTTTTTCTATATTGGTTTGGCTCTTCAGGATCTTCTGTGGTTCCACATAAATTTTAGGCTTGTTTGTTCTATTTCTGTGAATTTTGGTGGGGATTGCATTGAATCTGTATATTGCTTTGTGTAATATGGACATTTTTACAATATTAATTCTTCTAGTCCATGTGCACAGAATATCTTTCCATTTCTTTGTATCATCATCTATTTTTTCATCAGAGATGTAGTTTTCAGTATACAGTTATTTAACCTCCAGAAGTGTTTTTTCTTGTTATTTAACTTAGTTAGCTCGGCAGTTGGGGTTATGGGAAGAAGTTTCTGTTGTTTTGATTATGCTTCAAATTTATCTTGCCTTTTTCTCTTTGAACTTACTTAAATAACTTTTGCAACCACAACCATACCCCAAATGGCTCTTAACAAATGTCTTCATTTGTTGAGTGTAGCAGTCAATTTCAATCTTTATCTTGTTTGAACATAGTATAATGTTCTTATCAAAACATTCTGCACATGGCTTCCAGGACTCTAAATTTGCATCATTTATTTGGGTTGCTTTTCCTCAGACTCCTTTGCAGAATCACTTTTATTTGCACATTCTATTAACACTGGGTTTCTCCAGACTTGTTTTTTGGTCTTTTAATCTTGATATCTATGCTAATTCCCTAAAAGATGTCATCTAATAGCATGTCCTTACATGCATCTTTTTATTGATGATTCCTAAATTTGTATTTCTAAACAAGGCATCTTAGACTCTCTAGAATTACATACCCAACTGACTACTTGAAAATTTTTCATGAGTGTCTAGTAAGCTTCTAAAACTTTTCTAAAGAAGAAAAAAAAAAAACGATTATTTTACCTTCCATTAATCTTCAATCAACTCTTTCTTTTTGCATTTTCCCTATGGCTACTCCCTCATTCAAATAAAAAAGAAAGATACATTTCTCTTCCCTTTTTCTCAATAACAAATATCCTCCAGTTAATGCTCCAAGGACTCCAAGTTAATGCTGTTGGACTTATATAAAGACTGTATCAACATCTCTACTTAACATCTCTATTGCTACCACTCTGTTTCAAGCTACCAATATGTCTCTATGTATCCATCCTTATGCTTCTTTAGTCTATTAACATAGCAGTAAGTCAAGCCATGTTATTTCCCTGCTTATAATTCATTTTCTTTCTTTTTCAGAGAACATCAGTTCTCCTGTCATCCTCTAAGGCACTACGTGAATTAAGAGGTATATCCTAAAACAACAGAACTAATACTTTATCCTTCTATACTTGTCTTCTCCCAATTTCTGGCAACATGCAAGCTGGTGCTCCAGAGTCTTTACACTTGCTATTCCCAGATATCAATAGGGCTTATTCCCCCCACTATCTTAAATTCTTACACTCAAAGATCATTTTCTCAGTGAGAGTTTCCATGGCCATGATGACAGTAATTTCACCTCTCCTTGGAAATATCACATAACATCATACAAAACTTCATTTTTTTTCTCCTTGACACTTGGCATACACAAGCTTTCTATTTTATGTATACAATATGTATCTCTCTGTCACTAGAATATAAACTGAATGAGTGTAGGGATCTTTGCCCAGTTTACTGCTACATCTTAATTAAAAAACAAAAAACAAACATGAAAAAGAGCAGTTGGTACATAGTTGTGCCCTAATATTATTTAGATGAATTAATACATTTTATTCTGTAGCCCAAAATAGCGTTTTCAATACTTCATGATTAAGGTCTTCTTTATAACCATAATATAGGTCTTTTCCACTTAGATGTTCAATGTGGGCATTTTATATTCTTCACATTACCAGAGAAAGAAAAGATCAAGTGTGCTTTTGCATCACAAGATTAAAAGTGGTATACTCTGCTCCTTGCAAATAATGGGCTTGATGTGTTTTGAATGATCATATTCATATATATATATATATATATATATATATATATATATATATGAATATTCATATATATATATAAATATATATATATTTATGTGTTATGTTAGTCACCATACAGTACATCATTGGTTTCTGATGCAGTGTTCTATGATTCAATATTTGCATACATCATTAGTTTTTGATGTAGTGTTCCATGATTCATTGTTTGCAAACACCCAGTGCTCCATGCAAAAATGTCCTTCTTAATACCCATCACCAGGCTCACCCATCCCCCCAATCCCTTCCCTTCTAAAACCCTCCAATTGTTTCCTGAAGTCCACAGTCTCTCATGGTTCATTTCCCACTCTGATTTCTCCCCCTTCATTTTTCCCTTCCCCTAATGTCCTCTATGCTATTCTTTATGTTCCACAAATAAGTGAAACCATATAATTGAATTTTTCTGTTTGACTTATTTCACTTAGCACAATCTCTTCCAGTCCCATGCTGATGCAAAAGATGAGTGTTCATCATTTCTGATGGCTGAGTAATAGTCCATTGTGTATATGGACCACATCTTCTTTATCCATTCATCTGTTGAAGGGCATCTTGGCTCTTTCCACATTTTGGTTATTGGATACATTGCTGCTATGAACATTGGGATGCATATGGCCCTCCTTTCCACTACATGTATATCTTTGGGGCAAATACCCAGTAGTGTAATTGCTGGGTAATAGGGTAGTTCTGTTTTTAACTTTTTGAGGAAACTCCACACTGTTTTCAAAAGTGGCTACACCAATTTACATTCTCACCAACAGCATAAGAGGGTTCCCCTTTCTCCACAACTTCTACAACATTTGTTGTTTTTTGCCTTGTTGATTTTTGCCATTCTAACTGGTGTAAGGAGGTATGTCAATGTGGTTTTGATTTGAATTTCCCTGATGGCTAATGATGATGAAAACTTTTTCATGTATCTGTTAGCCATTTGTACTTCTTCTTTGGAGAAGTGTCTGCTCATGTCTTCTGCCCATTTTTTGACTTGATTATGTGGGTTTCTTGGGTGTTGAGTTTGAGAAGTTCTTTATAGATCTTGGGTATCAGCCCTTCGTCTGTAGTATCATTTGCAAATATCTTATCTCTTTTCATGGGGTGCCTCTTTTTTTTCTTTCTTTCTTTCTCTTTTCTTTCTTTCTTCCTTTTTTTTTTTTTTTTGTTTCCTTTGATGAAGTCCCAAAAGTTCATTTTCACTTTCATTTCCCTTGCCTTTGGAGATGTGTCTTGAAAGAACTTGTTGTGGCTGATGTCGAAGAGGTTACTGCCTATGTTCTTCCTAGGATTTTGATGGATTCCTTTCTCACATTGAGGTCTTTCATCCATTTTGAGTTTTCTCTGTGTGTTGTATAAGAGAATGGTCCAATTTCATTCTTCATTGTCTAATTTTCCCAACACCATTTATTGAAGAGACTGTCTTTCATCCATTGAAAAATTTTTCCTGCTTTGTCAAGATTAGTTAATCATAGAGTTGAAAGTTCATATCTGGGCTATTTTGTTCCATTGGTCTGTGTGTCTGTTTATGTGTGAGTACCATGCTGTCTTGATAATCACAGCTTTGTAATACAGCTTAAAATTAGGCAAAGTGATGCCCCCAGCAATGTTTTTCTTTTTCAACATTTCCTTGGCAATTCAGGGTCTTTTCTGGTTCTATAAAAATTTTAAGATTGTTTGTTCCAGAATTTTGAAAAATGCTGTTGGTATTTTGATCAGGATGGCATTGAAAGTATAGATTTCTTTGGGCAGCATAGTCATTTTAATGATGTTTATTCTCCCAATGCATGAGCATGGAATTTTTTTTTTTTAATCTTTTTGTGTCTTCTTCAGTTTCTTTCATGAGCGTTCTGTAGTTCCTAGAGTATAGATCCTTTACCCCTTTGGTTAGGTTTATTCCAAGGTATCTTAGGGTTTTTGGTGCAATTATAAATGGAATTGATTCTCTAATTTCTCTTTCTACAGTTTTATTGTTAGTGTATAAGTTTCATTGTTAGTGTATAAGAAAGCAACTGATTTCTGTGCATTGATTTTATATCCTGCCACCTTACTGAATTGCTATATGAGTTCCAGTAATTTGGGGGTGGAGAATTTTGGGTTTTCCACATACAGTATATAAGGATACAAGGATGCTCACTCTTGCCACTGTTGTTCAACATAGTACAAGAAGTCTTAGCAACAGACAACAAAAAGGAATAAAATGTATTCAAATTGGCAAAGAAAAAGTCAAACTCGCTCTTCACAGAATGATCATATGTATTTGGGTTGAAATATTAGGAAGTACATTCTGGCCACCAATTTAAACATGCTAAATACTCAATCTTCATTTATTAATACATCAATACTAAAACTCTTAATTTTATTGGTAACTGTCTTTGTCTCAATCTGCTTTAAATTTAGAAGTTAAAGATGGATGGATGCTTAATAATGAACCTGAAAAAAAAAATTGAGAAATAAATTAAGTTGCATTTCCTGTGTAAACTAGCATGTACTGCATAACTAAGGAGATGGCTTAGATTTTTAGTGCTTTTATAAATTTGGATCTTGTATTTTTATTTCAGTGAGTTGTAACTATATTGAGACTGGATTTTCACTACTGAGGATCAAATCTGTGGGCTTAGAAAGTACAAGTCCAGGTAGGCTTCAATAGTTTGATATTATCTATGAATATGTCTCTTATTTATTTTTTTAAAGATTTTATTTATTTTATTTGACAGGCAGAGATTACAAGTAGGCAGAGAGGCAGAGGCAGGCAGAGAGAGAGAGAGGAGGAAGAAGGCTCCCTGCCGAGTAGAGAGCCCAATGCGGGCCTCAATCCCAGGACCCTGGGATTATGAACTGAGCCCAAGGCAGAGGCTTTAACCCACTGAGCCACCCAGGCGCCCCTGAATATGTCTTTTAAATAAGTAACTATTGTTGAGGCAAAGATTATATTCAAGGAAAAATAAAACATTAGTTAAAATTTACCTCCCCAGATATCTGGGATTGTATATAAGTTTTATAGAAATTAGGGCAATAGAATTTTATTCATTAGTACTGAATTTCTAGTTTGATTTCAGCCTATAGAACATTATTGTATGTTCTGTGCCAGGCAAAAATAGGCACTATTAGAACAAGTACTTGGAACTTTATTCCTATATAGAGTATTTTAATCTAAAATTAGGGAATAAATGGTAGAAAAATTTTGGAATTATGTGCTTACCCTTAGCCCACTAAACTCTGCTTGTGACCACTGCTACATCAGAGAGACACTGGAAGGTTTTCCCACTAGAAAAGCCATTACATTTATGATATATCATTTACTTTAAATAGATTATGCTGTCTTTAGGACTCAAGATTTAAAAAAAAAATGTTTCAACCCCAAAGTTTAAGTTCTTCACTTAAAATACTAAGGCTCTTTTCCTAGAAATAGATTTTGCCCAGAAAATTGACATTGGTTTTAAAAATATATTTAATACCAAAATAGGAGCTGTTAATACCTGTTTTTTTCTCAAAAAGATAAACATATTTTTTATTTATTACCCCTCTTAAATTTTTTCACTAGTAAATCTATCTTCTATGGAATGCCCCATAGATAAATGAACATTTCCTGTGTATGTTAAGACATGTTACATATAACCTTTTATTTCTGCACTACCCTAACTATTTGAACATTCCACAGCTTGATTATGATAGAAAAAAAATCCTCAAAAGGTTATGCATATATTTCTCAAACTTCAAGATTATAAAGGACATCATCATTTTCTGATGTTTTCTAAGAGGTAAGTCATTAGGCTTAGTCAGCCTTGACCTGCTATCCAGTATTTGGGAAAGCAAGCATTGCACAGCAGTTAAAGAAGTTTGGTGGCTGAGGAACACTGACTTATAAAATATAAGTATCCAGTTCTACAAAACTTTAAAGCTGTTCCTAATAAAAAGCCTCACCAAGTTTGGAAAATAGATCATGTTTCCAACAAGCTGAGATTCATTTTAATATCCTTATCAGGTTGTTCTCTGGGAGATGGGAAAAATGGGAACCCATGAGTGACTCTGCAGTAAGGGCAGATAAGGAAAGTATGGAGAAAAAAAAATCTAAGATAACCAACCAACCAACCAAAAGTCCTTGATTAATTACAATGGTATTCTTGCTCTACTTATTCTCCACAGTTGTTGTTAAAGCTAATAAAAATCTTGGTTTAGGTAAAATAAAGCAAGGCTAATTTATTTTCAACAATCTCAATAGTTAGATAAATTCTATTAACCCAAGGGATGCATCAATTCCTTAAATAAAACCTTTTCAAGGCACAATCCTATTGTAAAAATGTCTAAGAAGACTTTTCCATATGACATTTAAAGGTAGACTATATTATTCATTTTTCCTTGTTGATTTTAAAATTTACCTTCAATTTCAACCATAAACATGATTATCATTAATGCACAATGATTATAGGAATTACTATGTGTTAAGTATTAGAGTTTACACAGTCATTTGACTTCTCCTCATTACAGAAAAGAAAAGGTTACATTTTAAAACAAGTCATTTTAAAGCAACTTTCATTTCACTTTCCAGGCAGTTCCACATCATACTGTCTCTACTTAGAGCTTGCAATTCTTCCCTGTTATCTCTTCTTGACAGTTTCTCATGTATTATAGTTCCATGGAGATATTTCATATTTTATTCTAACTCCTGTCATTTGCTTGACACAGCACTTCTAAATGTATGTGTGTGTGTGTGTGTGTGTGTGTATACACATATATATGTTGACATATATATGTGTATACACACACACACACACACACACACACTGAGTATTAGTGTTTCTCATAGGAAAGTTTTTGGCATTTTGTGTGAGATGATTATTCATTATATAGGAATGCCCCTCTTTTTATAAAAAGACTACTGTTCCTGACCCTGCCCTCACACTTATTACATATACTTGGAAGTATAGAACCAAAATGTTACAATTCTTTCCCAAATGCCCTTTAAGAAAGTGATACCATACTTGAGAACTACTGCATCTAAACAAAATAAACATTTTCCAAAACCTATGAATTACTATTTAACAATGTTGGAGGCCATAATTCTACTAACATATATATTTGGTACAGTCTCATATACTTATAACTCATATCTTATCAAAAGAATATAAAAAATTACTTCAGGGGCACCTGGGTGGCTCAGTCAGTTAAGCATCTAACTTTGGCTCAGGTCATGACCCCAGGGTCCTGGGATGGAGCCCCATGGGTTCCCTGTTCAGCAGGGGAATATGCTTCTTGCTCTACCTGCTCATCTCCCTGCTTGTGCACTGGCTTTCTCTTTTTCTGACAAACAAAATCTTAAAAAAAAAAAATATATATATATATATATACACACAATTTTTTGAACACTAATATCCTAGGCTTTATCTACTCCCTAATTTTTATTTGTATTTCTATCATATCTAATAGTTTATTTAATTCTTATTACAACTTTTGAAGGTATCTTACGTCTTCTAAAAGCTGATAACTAGGGATTATAAAAATTCACATTTAAATTCCACACAAATAAGCAAGCTATAGCACCAATATTTGTATGTAAATCTGTACATTTGTAAGCATTTTAAGCAATATTTACTATTGAAGTTATATAATTAAAATAAACACATAATTGTATCATATTTTGAGGTTCTGCATGTTAGAAAGCACAGGCTGGCATTAGCTACTTACCTGCCATAGTTATCTCATGTAGATAATCATGATAATTTTTGCTTCTAGCCTTGTTCTCTTTGTGGTCGTCTTTAAAAATTTCCTATATCACTGAGATGAAAGATAGACACCCTTTGCCTATTATTTAAGAAATTAATTTCTAATGATTTTTGTTATAGTGTATATAATTATACTTATTGTGGATAATTTGGAAGACAGACTAAAAAAAGTGTAAGGTCAAAATTACCCAATACCATATAGCTATAATACCTGTTTCTACATGTTGCTATCTATGCTTCCAGAAAAGAGCTTAGCTACAGAATCAGGCAACTTTGACAGGGACTGCAGGACTGTCTTTTATAGTTTTAAAAAAAAATCCTTTCAACAAAAAGTGTTTGAAAACATATTCACATTATAGTGAACTACACTAAATATTTTGTAGTTTTAGGCATATGAGTAAAAAGGTGAGACCAACCTTGTATAAAACATTTACAGAGCTGAATCATTTAAAAAAACTATGTTGGAACTGAGGCTAAAGTTTTTACATTGCAGTTTAAACTTCTAATTTTCTAATATTACCAAACATGATACATTGAAGAATATGTCCCAATAACTACACAGATTCTAAATTAAAGAGTGCCTGTATCAATGCAGTGAAAACTATTTTGAACTTTTTTCAGATATAATCTTGAAGTTTCAAAAGTCAAAAATACACTAAAATATCTTAGTAAATATTTATTCTAGTATATATACTCAAATATGAGTACCTTTTTAAAGCAAAAAATAAAGATTACTTTTTCCATATTTTCTGTACAAATGTTGCATGTAACAACTTTTGTAATAACCACATAGACTTAAAGTGTTAGTATTTTATTTTAGAGAGAGTTAGCTTGTGTGAGAGAGTGCACAGAAGGGAGGGGCAGAGGGAGAGAGAGGTTTAAGCAGACTCCATGCTGAGCGAGGAGCCTGACATTGGTCTAGATCTCATGAACCTGAGATCATAACTTTAGCCAAAACCAAGTCAGAGGCTCAACTGATTATGCCACTCGGGCACCCAGAGTGTTAGTATTTTATATTATAGTTTGTTCATAATTAATAATAAGGAACATGTAATTATAAAAATAATTTACTTCCCTAATACTTCACCAAATTGTTAATTCATATGATTTTTTGTGTGATGTTCAGTAACCTACTATTTTCTTGGACTCAATTTGTTCTTATGTTTATTTGATATCAAAGAAGCTATATAAGTATAAATGTGCATAACTGAACTACTTTAAGTCTTTTACTATTTTGCTATGTCTTACTTCCCAATTAATTACATATGCAAGTAACTCTAGAGTCTTTGTCATCCAAGTTAAACTTTCACTCAACCAAAAGTGTTTTAGCCTAGGCAATAGCCTAGGCAATAAGATATGCACATTGAAATATTTAAGGATATATAAACCTGGTATTGTAATTGATTACTCACATTAAGCAATTGGAAAAAAAAATGCAAATAATTTTGAATGTGGAAAATGCATATACAGCATTTTGTTAAAGTATTGTATTATTCTTGAAAATATACTTTGTTCAAAAGAGCCAGGAAAAAAAAAAGTATAAAAATTTTAGTTAGACTTTAAAAGAAATAGCTTACTAATCCAGGTTAAGTGCCTTTTCCAGTTAAGATATAATGCAAGCAGGAGCAAGATGGAGGAGGAATAGGAGACCTAAATAACATCAGGTCCTAGGAGTTCAGCTAGATAGTTGTCAAACCATTCTGAACATGTATAAACTCAAGAGGAGATCAAAGAGAAGAAGAGCAGCAATTCTAGGAACAGAAAACCGGCTACTTTCTGGAAGGTAGGACATGCACAGAAGTGAAACCACGGTGATATATGGGAAGAGAGACCATGGGGGAAGGGGCTGGCTCCTGGAAAGTGGTAAAGCAGTGGAGAACAAAATCAGAACTTTTAGAAGTCTGTTCCACTGAAGGACATCACTACAGAGGAGGGTGGAGCCCTCACGGGGACAGTGTGGTCTCAGGAACTGTCAGTGTCTAACTGTGGCAGAGTTTCCAGGTATCGGAGTGGGGAAACCAGCTGCAGAGACAGAGTCGAGGAGTGGACTCTCAGCTCAGGCTTTACCTTAAACAATGATCCAAGGCACTTTCAGGCCACTGCTCTTTGGGCAAGGACCCCATAAGTGGTAGATCCAGGGAGAACCCCTCCTTCCTCCTCTGGGAGGAGCAGAATGGGAGTGTGATGCAGGAATCTGCTGGGATTAGAGACTCCAAATGGGGCCATGCACCAGATATAGAAACGCTTGGTCACAGGCTGGGTGAGCTCCGGGTGCAGCCAGAGAACAGGGAGATGGGAGGGATTGACTGCTTTTCTCTGAGGCACACGTAGGGCAGAGATTAGAAGGCTACCATTTTCATTCCCATCTGACAAAGCTGTACAAATACCATTCAGGGAACAAAAGCTACCAAGAGAAAAACTGAGCAGATTACATTGCATGGTCCCTGACAAGGGTGGTGCAATTCCGCCTCAGGCAAAAGCATTTGAGAATCACTGCAACAGGCCCCTCCCCTAGAAGATCAGAAGAACATCAAGCCAAGACCAAACTCATCTATCAATGAGAACTGCATAACTCCAGAGGTAGGAGAAAGCAACACATAGAATTCATGGCATTCTTCCCATGATCCTTTTGTCTTTCAAAGTTAAATTAAAAAAAAAAAAATTTCTTATTCTATTTTTAAAAATTGTTCTCTTTCCTATTTTACTGTTTTTTAACTATTTTATCTTATCAACATCTTTTAAAATTTTCATTGTTATAGTCATATTCTATCTTTTCATTGTATTTAACCTTATATTTTGTATACATATATATATTTTTTTAATTTTGGGATATGGCTTCTTCTAATAGATCAAAATATACCCTAAATCTACTGCATGGCTTTGTTCTAGTCTCCAGCCTGATCACATTATTTCTTCTTTTTTTTTTCCTATTTCAACCAATTTCTTATCAATTACTTTTTTAGAATCCTTTTTAACTCTCATCTTTACAGTCATAGTCCATCCCTTCATTGTGTACATATACATATATACATATATATATGTATATACATATATATATATATATATATATATATATATATATATATATATATATAGTTTGTTTTTTCTTTTAAAATTTTGGGAGGAAGTTTCTTCCAATAGACAAAAATACACCCAAAATCAAGTGGGTGGCTCTATTCTATTCACAGTTTAATATATATATGTATTTTTTTCTTTCTTTTTTTCCTCCTTTCTTCTCCCCCCAGTTTTGGGTCTCTTCTGATTTGGTTAGTGTATATTTTTCTGGAGTCGTTGCTACCCTTTTAATATTTTGTTCTCTCATTGATCTCTTCTTACCTGGATAAAATGACAAGGTGGAAAAACTCACCACCAAAAAAGAGAAAAAAAGTATTGATGGCTAGGGTTCTAATCTAGAGGAACATTAGTAATATGTCAGAACTAGAGTTCAGAATGACAATTATCAAGGTGCTAGGTGGGCTCAAAGAAAGCATGGAAGATACTAGAATATCCCTTTCTAGGGAAACAAAATCAATTTCTGGAGAAATAAAAGAACTAAAATCTAACCAATTTAAAATTAAAAAAGCTATTAATGGGGTACAATAAAAAATGGAGGCCCTTACTGCTAGGATAAATGAGACAAGAGAATTAGTGATGTAGAAGTGATGTAGAAGACCAAATGATCAGGAATAAAGAAGCTGAGAAAAAGAAAACTACTGGACTATGAGGGGAGAATCTAAGAGATAAGTATACCATAAGACAAAACAATGTTAGAATAATTGGGATCCAAGAAGAAGAAGAGAGAGGAGCAGAAGGTATATTGTAATAAATTATGGTAGAGAATTTCCCTAACATGGCAAAGGGAACAAGCATTAAAATCTGGGAGGCACAGAGAACTCTCTTCAAAATCAAGAAAAACAGGTTCACATCTAATAGTAAAACTTATAAGTCTCACTGACAAAGAGACAATCCTGAAAGCAGCTCAAAACAAGAGGCCTATAACATACAATGGTAGAAAGATTAGCAGCAGACCTATCCACAGAGATCTAGCAGGCCAGAAAGGACTGGCATGATATATTCAGAGCAATAAACAAGAAAAAGTATGCAGCCAAGAATACTATACCCAGCTAAGTTGTTATTGAAAATAGAAGGAAAAATAAAAATCTTCTAGTGCAAACAAAAATTAAGAGAATTTGCAAGCACCAAACCAACCCTACAGGAAATATTGAAAGGGGTGCTCTAAGCAAAGAGAGAGACTAAGAGTAGTAGGCCAGAAAGGAACAGAGACAATATACAGTAACAGTCACCTTACAGGCAATACAATGTCACTAAATTCATATCTTTCAATAGTTACCCTGAATGGAAATAGGCTAAATGCCCCAATCAAAAGACACAGGGTATCAGAATGGATAAAAAACAAGACCTATCAATATGCTGTCTGCATGAAGCTCATTTTAGACGCAAAGACACCTCCAGATTTAAAGTGAGGGAGTAGGAAATAATTTACCAGGCTATTGGACATCAAAAGAAAGCTGGGTGGCAATCCTTATATCAGATAAATTAGATTTTAAGCCAAAGACTATGATAAGAGATGAGGGGGCGCCTGGGTGGCTCAGTGGGTTAAGCCACTGCCTTTGGCTCAGGTCATGATCCCAGGTCCTGGGTTTGAGCCCCACATCGGGCTTTCTGCTCAGCAGGGAGCCTGCTTCCTCCTCTCTCTCTGCCTGCCTCTCTGCTTACTTGTGATTTCTCTCTGTCAAATAAATAAATAAAATCTTTAAAAAAAAAAGAGATGAGGAAGGACACTATATTGTACTTAAAGTGTCTGTCAAACAAGAAGATCTAACAATTTTAAATATCTATGCCCCTAATATGGGAGCAGCCAACTTTATAAACCAATTAATGACAAAATCAAAGAAACACACTCACAATAATGCAATAACAATAGGGGGCTTTAACACCCCCCCCATTACCAAAATGGACAGATCATCTAAGCAAAAGATCAACAAGGAAATAAAGGTCTTAAATGACGCACTGGACCAGATGGACATCACAGATATATTTAGAACATTCCATCCCAAAGAAACAGAATATACATTCTTCTCTAGTGCACATGGAACATTCTCCAGAATAGATCACATCCTGGGTCACAAATCAGGTCTCAACCAGTACCAAAAGATTGGGATCATTCCCTGCATACTTTCAGACCACAATGCTCTGAAGCAAGAACTCAATCACAACAGGAAATTTGGAAAGAACCCAAATATATGGAGGCTAAAGAGCATCCAACTAAAGAATGAATGGTTCAACCAGGAAATTAAAGAAGAATTGAAAAAAAAAATCATGGAAACAAATGAAAATGAAAACACAACCCTTCAAAATCAAAGGCAGTCCTGAGAGGACAGCATATAGCAATACAAACTTTCCTCAAGAAACAAGAAAGTTCTCAAGTACATAGCCTACTCCTACCCCTACCCCTAAAGGAGCTGGAGAAAGAACAGCAAAGAAAGCCTAGCCCAAGGAGGAGAACAGAAATAATAAAGATCTGAGCAGAAATCAATGAAATAGGAACCAAAAGAACAGTAGAACAAATCAATGAAACTAGCAGCTGGCTCTTTAAAAGATTTAATAGGATTGATAAACCCCTGGCCAGATTTATCAAAAAGAAAACAGAAAGGATCCAAATAAATAAAATCATGAATGAAAGAGGACAGATCACAACCAACACCAAAGAAATACAAACCAGTATAAGAACATATTATGAGACAATATACATAAGCAAGTTTGACAATCTGGAAGAAATGGATCCATTCCTAGAGACATATAAATGACCAAAACTGAACCAGGAAGAATCAGAGAACCTGAACAGGCCTATAACCAGTAAGGACATTGAAGCAGCATCAAAAATCTCCCGACAAACAAGAGCCAAGGGCCAGATGGCTTCCCAGGGGAATTCTACCAAACATTTAAAGAAGAATTAATTCCTATTCTCCTGAAACTGTCCCAAAAAAGGAGAAATGGAAGAAAAGCTTCAAACTCATTTTTTGAGGCCAGCATGACCTTCATCCCAAAACCAGATAAAGACCCCATCAAAAAGGAGAAATATAGACCAATATCCTTGATGAACACAGATGCGAGAATTCTCACCGAAATACTAACCAATAGGATCCAACAGTACATTAAAAGGATTATTCACCATAACCAAGTGGGACTTATCCTGGTCAACAAGGTTGGTTCAACATCTGAAAATCAGCCAATGTGACACAATATATTAATAAAAGAAAGAACATAAACCATATGATATTCTGAATAGATGCAGAAAAAGCATTTGACAAAGTAAGCATTCTTTCTTGATCAAAACTCTCCCAAGTGTAAGGGTAAAGAGTATATACCTCAATATCATCAAAGCCATCTATGAAAAACCCAAAGCAACGATCATTCTCAATGGGGAGAAACTGAGAGCTTTTCCCCTCAGGTTAGGAACATGGCAGGGATGTCCACTATCAATACTGCTATTCAACATAGTACTAGAATTCCTAACCTCAGGAATCAGACAACAAAAAGAAATTAAAGGCATCAAAATTGGCAAAGAAGTCAAACTATCACTCTTTGCAGATGATATGATACTTTATGTAGAAAATCCAAAAGACTCCACTCCAAAACTGCTAGAACTCATACAGGAATTCAGTAAAGTGTCAGGATGTGAAATCAATGCAAGGAAATGTATATTTCTATACACCACAGCAAGACAGAAGAAAGAGAAATTAAGGAGTTGATCCCATTTATAACTGCACTCAAAACCATAAGATACCAAACCCAACCAAAAGGGAAAGAACCTGTACTCAGAAAACTATAGAGTACTCATGAAAGAAATTGAGGAAGACACAAAGAAATGGGAAAACTTTCCATGCTCATGGATTGGAAGAAAATACTGTGAAAATGTCTATGTTACCTAGAGCAGTCTACACATTTAGTGCAATCTCTATCAAAATAACATCATTTTTTTTTCAAAGAAATGGAACAAATAATCTGAAAATTATTTGGCAAGCGAGAATTCTACCACTGAACCACCCATGCCTGAAAATTATTTGGAACCAGAAAAGACCCTGAATAGCCAGAGGAATGTTGAAAAAGAAAACCATGGTTGGTGGCATCACGATTCCAGACTTCAAGCTCTATTACAAAACTATAATCATCAAGACGGTATGTTACTGGCATAGAAACAGACACATAGATCCATGGAACAGAATAGAGGGCCCCAGAAATGGACCCTCAACTCTATGGTCAACTAATCTTTGATAAAGTAGGAACGAATGTCCAATGGAAAAAAAAGACAGTCTCTTCAACAAATGGTTTTGGGAAAATTGGACAGCCACATGCAGAAGAATGAAACTGGACCATTTCCTTTTACCACACACATGAAATAGACTCAAAATGGATGAAAGGCCTCAATATGAGACAGGAATCCTCAAAATCCTTGAGAAGAACACAGGCAGCAATCTCATCAACTTCAGCCACAGAAACATCTTCCTAGAAACATCAATAAAGGCAAGGGAAACAAGGGCAAAAATGAACTATTGGGACTCCATCAAGATCAAAAGCTTTTGCACAGCAAAGGAAACAGTCAACAAAACCAAAAGACAACTGACAGAATGGAAGATATTCACAAATGACATATTAAATAAAGGGCTATTAACCAAAATCTATAAAAAACTTCTCAAACTCAACACCCAAAGAACAAGTAATCCAATCAAGAAATGGGCAGAAGACGTGACATCCAGGTGGCCAACAGACACATGAAAAATTGTTCAACATAACCTGTCATCAGGGAAAAACAAACCAAAACCACAGTGAGATACCAACTTACACCAGTCAGAATGGCTCTAAAATTAAGTAAGGAAACGATAGATGTTGGCAAGGATGCAGAGAAAAGGGAACCCTCCTACAATGTTGGTGGGAATGCAAACTGGTGCAGCCATTCTGGAAAACAGTATGGAGATTCCTCAAAAAGTTGAAAATAGAGCCACTCTATGACCCAGAAATTGCACTACTGGGCATTTACCCTAAAGATACAAATGTAGTGATCTAAAGGGGCATGTGCACCTGAATTTTTGTAGCAGCAATGTCCACAACAGCCAAACTATGGAAAGAACCTAGATGTCCATCAACAGATGAATGGATAAAGAAAACGTGGTATATATACACAATGGAATACTATGGAGCCATCAAAAAATTGAAATCTTGGCATTTGCAAGGACATGGATGGAACTAAAGAGTATTATTCTAAGTAAAATAAGTCAATCAGAGACAACTATCATATCTCTCTAGTATGAGGAATTGAGAGGCTGGGTGGAGGATTGTTGGGGGAAAAGGGAATAAATGAAACAAGATGGGACTGGGGAGGGAGACAAACCATAAGAGACTCTTAATCTTAGGAAAAAAACTAAAGGCTGCTAGGGTTTGGGGGAAGGATAGAGTGTCTGGGTTATGGACATTGGGAGGGTATGTACTATGGTAAGTGCTGTGAATTGTGTGAGACTGATGATTCACACATCTGTACCCTTGAAGCAAATAATACATTATATGTTAATTTAAAAAAAAAGATATAATGCAAGCAGTTTCATGTAATCCTTTAGTCCTTAGATTTTTTTGTTCAAAGTAGTAATAAGTCTGCCTATACAATTTATTGCAAGTAAAGCAATCACAGATTAGCAAAGAACCAATCAAAGGCTTTTGAAAAGGAGTTAACCAAATAATATTTAATACACCAATTATAATAGATGACACTATATGAAAGAAAACACCTATCATTTTTTGTTACAAGATGTGCTAAAGCCATATATTAGAAGTTGTTGTCTAAAAGCAAGTTATAGAATTAAACCATCTAGGTTCTAATCTTTTTTTTGTTTTGTTTTGTTGTGTTTTGTTCTGGAAGCTCTGTGCTCATAGGCAAGTTACTTAAACCTTCTTCCTTCAGTTCTCAAACCTGTAAAATGGTTGCAATAAAAAAATAGCCCCAAATAGTTATGCAAATACATATATGTAAATTGTTTAGAAAAAAATATGTATGGTATAGATCATACTGGTAAGTTATTAAATTTGTGTAACTTGAATATTTTTTTCAATGGAAGTTTTATAGAGCTCACATGAAGCCTCTACCATAGCAAGCATTCCTTTTTTTTTTTTTAAAGATTTTATTTATTTGAGAAACAAAGAGCAAGAGAGAACATGAGCAGGGAGCAGCAGAAAAGCAGTTTCTCTCTGAGGAGGGAGCCCACTGCTGGGATCTATCCCAGGGCTCTGAGATCATGACCTGAGCCAAAGGCAGATGCTCAACCAACTAAACCACCCACATGCCCCAGCAAGCTTTCCTCTTTGCTGCTCTATAGCATCCACTGTCTAAGAAAATATTTGTAGTTTGGTCAGAGATCATTTTATGTAGGTAACGTACTCATTATTGACATATTCCCTCAGCTATTCACTTATATATTGAATAATCTAGTATTTTGCCAACCTAGAAGAGAAAATGCATAGAAATACCTAAAATGAAAGATATGGATAAATTCAGCAGAGAGAATTTAAGGATGTGTAAGAGGTCTTGGGAAGGGTTAACAAAGAATATTTAATGTAGAGGCTACTTGGGGCGTGGTTTGAAGGGTCAGGTTTCATAAATTAAAATGGGGTAGAACGGCATTCCAAGTGAAAGAGTTATACCACTGAAAATTTGCTGAACAGATTCTCAAAGCCACAATAGCTTTGAAAGTTTTAGTTTTAAGTTATAGTTGATACCATCTTTCCTGTATAGCCTCCTCAAAACATTCCACTGCTCTTTAAATTTTTTTTTAATTGAGAATGCCAGACTTTTAAAAATAGAAATCTCAAGATTCGTCAGTATTAGGACTCATTAAATATGTGTGTGTATGTGTGTGATTGGGAACAGCTCCAAAGACAAATGAAAGGTGATTCCAGTGGTAACATATAACAATATACCAGGAAGAATCCCAACAGTAAACAATAAAGAGATTGGCTACAGGAACTATAAAATATCACAGACTATATTTAACAAGGAATAGGACCAAGAAACATAACCTCTATAAAGAATGCTATAAAATTTTATTAAGTAATATAAAAAGATCTGAATAAATGGAGAGATACATTATATTGTTGGGTTGAAAACTGGATAATGCAGAGATGGCTAACTGCTAGGGTTAGTGCATTTTAATCCAAACCCTAGAAGGGTTTTAATCCAAACCCTAGAAGAGTTTATCTTAAGATTCTCAAAAATCATTCCAAAGTTCATCTAGAAAAGAAAATAAATCAACATTTAAATTAACTTGCTTTTAGAGTATTTCTATCAGATATATTTAAGTTCACCTAAAATAAAAATGTAGTACTAAGACCTGAATAAACACAATACAAATACACGCAGAATAATGGTATCCATTATTTGTGAGTAGAATTTAGAAAAGCATAAACAAACTATAATATTGGAGAAAACTCAGAAAAACATATTTGAAGAATAGGAACTTCGAATAAAATATTTAGCTGAACACCTTGCCACACTATTCTTTTATCTAAGGAATAGGTTATAAACATTGGAAAATAACAATATTATTTAAATCTGTAGAGATCAATAGTCTAAGAAAAATTATTATACAGAAACTATTCATAATTATAATACATAATTTCACCTTAGTGTATCAAAAATGTATCAATCACTGAGGAAATATATTTAATGCATTTCTTATAAACTCATTCATTTTTAAAAATCAGTAACATAAGCAAAAATATGCAATCATAAAAGTAAACAAACAAATATAGCCTCCTCTTGCCTACTAAATCAATCACATTTGAAAACTTAGTTCAATAAGTCTTCATCAACATTGATTATTCTATTACTTTCAAAAAGTGTTGGCATTATAAGGTAAAAATATGTTCACATCCTTTAATTCAGTCTTCACATCTTTGGGAACCTATTAAAGAGAGGTATTAGAATCTATTAGAGAAGTAAGTACTGGGTCACCTTGGTGCTTCAGTCAGCTAAGCAACCAACTCTTGATTTCAGCTCAAATCAATAATATCAGGGTCATGAGCTTGAGCTCCACATCTGGTTCTTGGCTTGGTGTGGAGCCTATTTAAGATTCTCTCTCTCTTTTCTTCTGCCTCTCCCCTCTCCATCTACTAATGCACAGTCTCTTAAAAAAGAATACTATTACATGTACTATAAACAGTATTGTGATAATTCTCATACTATAAACATTCTAAAATTATAAATTATTGGGTCCTTTGATAGAAATATGTGCACATAGTGAAAAATGAGTAACAAGGGTGCCTGGGTGGCTCAGTTGGTTAAACATCTGTCCTTGACTGAGATATTGATCTCAGGGTCCAGGAACCCTGCTTAGCACGGGTCTGCTTATTCCTCTCCCTCTGTCCCTCACCCAACTCATGCTCACTTGCTCTCTCACTCTTTCAAAATAAATAAAATCTTTAAAAAATAAATTACAAAAACAATTGGCAGGAAAAAATATACAGTGGAAAAAAGTCTCTTCAATAAATGGTGCTGGGAAAATTGGACAGCTATGTGTAGAAGAATGAAACTTGACCATTCTCTTACACCATACACAAAGATAAACTTGAAATAGATAAAAGACTTCAATGTGAGGCAGGAATTCATCAGAATCCTAGAGGGAAAACATAGGCAGTAACCTCTTCAACATTGGCCACAGCAACTTCTTTCAAGATATGTCTCCAAAGGCAAAGGAAACAAAAGCAAAAATGAACTTTTGGGACTTCATCAAGATCAAAAGCTTCTGCACAGCAAAGGAAACAGTCAACCAAACAAAGAGGCAACCCACGGAATGGGAGAAGATATTTGCAGATGACACTACAGACAAAGGGCTGATATCCAGGATCTATAAAGAACTCCTCAAACTCAACACACACACACACACACACACACACACACACAAAACAAATAATCACGTCAAAAAATGGGCAGAAGACATTAACAGACATTTCTCCAAAGAAGACATATAAATGGCTAGCAGACACAGAAAAAATGTTCATCATCATTAGCCATCAGGGAGATTCAAATCAAAACCACATTGAGATACCACCTTACACCAATTAGATTGACCAAATTTAATAAGAAAGTGAAAAACAAGTGTTGGAGAGGATGTGGAGAAAGGGAAACCCTCTTATGTTGTTGGTGGGAATGCAAGTTGGTGCAGTCACTTTGGAAAGCAGTGTGAAGATTCCTTAAGAAATTAAAAATTGAGCTAACCTATGACCCTAAAATTGCACTACTGGGTATTTACCCCAAAGGTACAGATGTAGTTAAAAGAAGGGCCATCTGTACCCCAATGTTCACAGCAGCAATGGCTACAGTCGTTAAACTGTGGAAAGAACCAAGATGCCCTTTAACGGACAAATGGATAAGGAAGATGTGGTCCATATATACTATGGAGAATTATCCCTCCATCAGAAAAGATGAATACCCAACTTTTGTATCAACATATATGGAACTGAAAGAGATTATGCTGAGTGAAATAAGTCAAGCAGAGAGAGTCAATTATTGTATGGTTTCGCTTATTTGTGGAGCATAAGAAATAACACAGAGGACATGGACAGATGGAGAGGAGAAGGGAGTTGGGGGAAACTGGAGGGGGAGACAAACCATGAGAGACTGTGGACTCTGAAAAACAATCTGAGGGTTTTGCAGGGGTGGGGGGTGGCAAATTGTGTGAACCTGGTGGTGGGTATTATGGAGGGCATGTTTTGCATGAAGCACTGGGTGTGGTGCATAAACAATGAATTCTGGAACACTGAAAAGAAATCAGAAAAATAAAAATAAAAATAAACAATTGGGAAACAGTAATGTTTGTGAATGACACTTCGTGTGTATATGTGCATGTGGGAGGAAGGGTATTTATGGATAACAATTTCAAAAAATGTAGTTAGTTTATTTCTTTGAACTTTAGTGTCTTTACCTATTCAAAAACCTAACGGGATTTTTGCAAGCACAAAAGAAGGAAAAAGTCAGAAGCACAGTGGAGTGTTATAATGCACGTAAAAGCACATATAAAGCGTGTGGTAAAGAGTTTATACATTAAAAAATATGTTACACTACTTGCTTTTGCCTATGCTTTTCATTAGCAAGCGGATAGTCTATGCATTTATGTAACACTTTAGATTCAAATAGGAGTAATATTTTAAACATTTTTATGACTTGAATTATGCATATAGTGTTAGAGTCACAGTTACACACTTCACTTGAATCAACCAAGAAAATATAGCTCTTTAAACTTTCAATAACTGATCACACCTTCTTCCTCTGTTGTGTAACAGAGAAAATTAAACTTGCCAATAAACAGTATATAAATCTTTTCAGGGTTGAGCTGCCTCTTGCATTTTAAAATGCTTTTTTTAGTAGGTAGACAAAACATTATCTCACCATAATAAACTAGCTTTGAGTAAGGGAGTGGAATGTAATCTGTTAAACACATAAGGTACTTAATATATTCTTTTTTAGAATAATCAGAGGTCATCGAATGTGCCTCAGCACAGGAAAATATTTTAAAAAACCACTATATCTTTTTCTTTATTTCTTGCGCATTAAGCAGCATTCTGTTAAAAACTTGATTTTCCAAGTACCCAAATACTGAGAAAGGAGTATGCTAAGGAATATAACTAGTATTTAAAATATAGAAAATATGAGAATCCATTCTTCAGGTTGTGAATTTTCCTTTTAACATGTCAACTAGAATCTTGTCATTTTGGGTAACATGAATCAATTCTTGAAACCTAACAGCATTGAACCTTCATATCTGAGAATATGAAAACCCAAAGCCTCGTGTCAGTGACATGGGAGTGACTTGATAGAGGCTGCAGAGGAAGACATTTAAACCTTCCAACAGGGGCGCCTGGGTGGCTCAGTGGGTTAAACCTTCCAACAAACACTAATTTCTACTATGAGCAAATGATATTTTCTGACCCTCTGTGGAAAAAAGGTATGTAAATGAGCTACAAGTTTCCTACCTCCACTTTCCAACATTGCTAAATTCATAATTTGAGGAAAGCAGTTATCCAATACTTCACAGACTTTCTAGGGTTAGAGAGGATATATTTTTTAAAATGTACAGGTTATTCCTAGTTCCTGGGAGCTGACAGACAAAGTTGGTTTTTCTACACAAACTTTTTTTTTTTTTAAGATTTTGTTTATTTATTTGGCAGAGAGAGAGAGAGATCACAAGTAGGCAGAGAGGCAGTTGGAAGTGGGGGAAGCAGGTTCGTCGCTGAACCGGGAGCCCAAAGCAGGGCTCCATCCCAGGACTCTGAGATCATGACCTGAGCTGAAGGCAGAGGCTTAATCCACTGAGCCACCCAGGCACCCCTACACACACTTCTTTAGAACTAAATGACTCAGGTAAAAGCAAAGCTATTTTAAATGGCAAGGAGAGACTGGTCTCATCACAGAGAATTATTAAGAATTAGATTTCTACCTGACTATTAATGCATATACTGATGACTGCTTAATTTAAAGTATGTTCAAGCAATATAAATCAGAAATCAATATAAATGGACCCATCACCAATTTCAGGTCTTGATGTCCACTATGAATGGTAGTAAATAGAAAGATTTTTTTTTTCTTCATTTTCTTCACTAGTTAGAATGTTGCTACAATGAAGAAAGACAGCAATTTCCATTTAGCTGACCAACTCTTTTTTTCTCCCTTCAATCAATATTAGTTATGGCTAATTTATATAAATGTCTATTTATATTAGATTCCACATGTATAAAGTTATACACACTTCACATATATTTAGAGTTGAACCTAAGATTAAGTGTTAAAGAAGCTAAATTCTTACAGACTTCAGCTAAAATTTAAAAATAACTACAAATTCTATTGGGTGGGGGGGGGAGAAGAAACTAAAATTCATGTTAATATCAACAATGTGCTAATAGTATCCAATATCTTGGATCTTCACCATGTTTATAAAAATACCTGTACTTTTTCCAATTAAAGATTTTGCTGCTTCTCCTTTTTTTTTAAAAAAAATATTTTATTTATTTTTGAGAGAGAGAGAGAGAGAGAGAGGTAAATCATGAATAGGGGAAGAGCAGAGCCGGGGTTGGGGGGGAAGAGGGAGATAATCTCCAGCAGTCTCTGTGCTGTGTGCAGAGCTTAGTGTGGGGTTTAAATTACAACACCAAGATCAAGACCTGAGCCAGGACCAAGAGTCTGAAATCTTAACCAACTGAGCCACCTGGGCATATGTTGCTTCATTTAAGTGGCACAATATTTTCAGATGCTTTTCAAGCTGTAATTTAGATTTTTTTTTTAAATATTAAAAGCCAGACCTCAAGATACATTACAAAGTTGTATTGATCAAAGCAGTATGGTACTGGCACAAAAACACATAAATCAATGAAACAGAATAGAAAACCCCAAAATAAACCGATGGTTATATGGTCAATTATCTTTTACAAAGTTGGAAAGAATATCCAATGGGAAAAAGACAGTTTCTTCAACAAGTAGTGTTAGGAAAATTGATTAGCTATATGCAGAAGAATGATACCAGACCACTTTCTTAAACCATACACAAAAATAAATTCAAAATGAATCAAATACATAAATGTGACACATAAAACCATAAAAACCCTAGAAGAGAGCACAAGCAGTAATGTCTCTGACATTGCAAAATTTTTCTAGATAGGTCTCCTGACGCAAGGGAAATAAAAGCCCAAAATAAACTATTTGGACTACATTAAAAAAAAAAAAGAAAGAAAGAAAAAAAGAAAAGAAACAGCAGCAGCTTCTGCACAGTGAAGAAAATAATTGACAAAACTAAAAGGTAACCTAGAGAATGGGAGAAGGTATTTGCGAACTACATACCTGATAAAGGTTAGTATGACTTATAAAACTCAGCACCCAAAAACAAAATAATCCAATGAAAAGTGGGTAGAAGACATGAACGTTTTTCCAAAGACATCATACAGATGGCTAACAGACCCATAAAAAGGTGCTCAAAATCTCTTGTCACCAGGGATATGCAAATCAAAACTACAATGAGATAGCCCTCACACCTGTTAGAATGGCTAAAATTATAAACACAAGAAACAAGTTTGGGCAAGGATGTGGAGAAAAAGGAACTCTCTGGCACTGTTGAGGGGAATGAACACTGGTGCAGCCACTCTGGAAAACAGTATGGAGTTTCCTCAAAAAGTTAAAAATATAACTACCCTATGACCCAGCAATGGCACTACGGGGTATTACTCCCAAAATACAAAAACACTAATTCAAAGGGATACATGTATCCCAACATTTACAGCAGCATTATTTTACAATAGCCGTACTATTGAAGCAGTCTGCAATAGCTGAATGGATAAAGAAGAGATAGTATACAAAGGAATAATATTCAGCCATAAAAAATAAAATCTTGCCAGTTGCAATAGCATGAATGGAGCTAGAGAGTATAATGCTGTGAGGTCAGTTCGGGAAAAAGACAAACACCATATGATTTCACTCATATGTGGAAATAAAGAAACGAACAAAAGAAAGAGAGAGAGAGAGAGAGAAAGAAGCCAAGGAACAGACTCTAAAACTATATAGAACAAACTGATGGTTACCAGAAGGGATTTAGGGATGGGGATGGATCAAGTAGGTGATGGGGATTTAGAAGTGCACTTGTTGTGATGAGTGCTAGGTGATGTGTGGAATTATTGCATCACTATATTGTATACCTGAAACTAACATAACACAGGATGTTAACTCTAGTGGAATTAAAATTTAAAAAACTAAAAGGATCACAATATCCATGAGTCTAAAATATTTTAACAAAATCAATAAAATCTAACTATAATTTATGCTACATCATGTTATCCATTATAAATACCTTAAAGAATTTTCAGTTTGCTTTACAGAATTTGTCTAAGCCCAACTTGAATTTACCTTGCACACAAGTACAGCAGCTCAAGGTCACCAAGTTATTACATCCATAAAATGAAGGACCATAAAGGTGCATCTCAGAATACTTAAGTCAATTTCAGTAAATGAATGAATTAATAAAGGAACCAACATATCAATCATAAAGGTAAAGAGAAAGGAAATGCAATAAACTAATTAATGATCCAACTCAAATATTTATCATCAGAAATGAAATAAAATTATTATTGGCTCTGGGTTGAATCCAGACACTTCTTAAATTTTGATAATTTTCCTAGCCCATTAAAGCAGTCATTATTTACTGTAAACAAATTTATACATGCCTATAGTAAGCTTTTTAATTCCAATAAAGATATTGTATCCATGCACATCTATTGGACAGTATTCACATTTACATTAGCTAATTATTTCATAGTCTAGGCAGTACTTTTCTGGAAAAATCATCAGGGTGTGCAAAATTATGTATGAACTTATGAACAACAGACAAAAATCTTTAGAATTATGGAGATAGAAACAAATGTATGAATGTATAGAAATTGAAATCACCTTGTCAACCTGAGAGAACATGGTCATATGATTTATGAGCTAAGAAGAGGTATTTTGGTAATAACAAAGGACAGAATAAAGACAAAATAAAATTATGTTTCCAAATATAGAACTGTATTGGATTTAATTAAATTTAAAAAGCTAGACTAAAACACTTTAAAAATTTTTGCATTTTTCCAGTATCTATTTCACAATTTCATGATATATAAGAACAGTTCCCTAATTTAAACAAAAAACAATATTATATATATCGTGCATATATACATATATACACATGTGTTCATATGTGTATGTAATAGGAAATACATGTTTGTTTTTTTTTAAAGATTTTATTTATTTATTTGACAGACAGAGATCACAAGCAGACAGAGAGGCAGGCAGAGAGAGAGGAAGGGAAGCAGGCTCCCCGCTGAGCAGAGAGCCCGATGCGGGGCTCGATCCCAGTACCCTGAGATCATGACCTGAACCGAAGGCAGCGGCTCAACCCACTGAGCCACCCAGGCGCCCCGGAAATACATGTTTTTATTAGCACCATGCTCTAACCAACTGAGCAAACTGGCCAGATGGAAAGACATATTTTTAGACAATTGTTTGGTTTTGCTTTATTCTTAAAGTTTTCCCTCTGCTTCTCTTTCTGAATCCTACCAGGCACTGCCTTGCATCTCTGGTTGTGGACAGCTTTTTATAAATATTCCTATTTGTAAGTTCATATATTCATATTAGAAAAATTTTAAAGATGTACATACATATTTGTTTTCTGCATTTTGGTTTTCCTCTCACAGCACAATATTTCTGAAAACCATGCTAAACAGGTAAAATGATATTTACTTTTTTCTGTAACATATTATGGTATGGAGGACTATGATATCATCCACCTTTTTTATGGTATTCAATCAGATTAGTTTTCTGACACCATAGAAAACACAATAATATTGTTGTACACATATCTTACTAATTTAAAAAAATGCTTACAATATAGATTTTCAAGGAATGGACTTAATGGGTTAAAATATATGGGAACTTTTAATCTATAGAGAAGTTATCAGTTTGCTTTTACCAACAATCTATGACTAGTACTTGCTCACATTCCAAGCTTGTATTAGATACTAGAGTTTGTTTTTCCTTTATAGTTTAATGATTTTTTTCTTAACTTGAGTTGTGTTTCCCTGGCTACTATCAGTATGGGCAGTTTTAAATATGATTTGTTACTTGGACTTAATCTTTAAAAAAAATCACCTGCTTCTTTTACTTACATATTTATATTGGATATTTTCTTATGATTTTATAAAAGCTCACTGCATATTATAGATATAAATACTTTATTTTACACATTACTAAATTTTTCAAAATCTATTGGCTGCATATTGGTATTATATAAAGTACCTTATACTTTATATCAAACTGTAAGTAAACTCACTCTAAAGCATACTATTTAATGCTAAACTATAAGGCACCATACACACACACACACACACACACACACACACACACAGCATCTAAGTTACTAGTCTTGGTTAAGAATTTCTCCTCTGCTTTTTCTACATTTTCTGGTGAAACTTAATTACTTATTCAAATATATGTTTTTAGACCATCAGGAATATATTTTTGCATATGATAAAAATAGAAACTTTTAAAATTTCCTTTCAGATATATAGCTATTAATTTGAGCACCATTATTAAAAAATCTCTTTTCTTCATTGAATTTTACCTTTTCCATTTTAAATGATAGTATTTACTTTGTATTGAGATTTATTTCTGATTGATTCATCAGATTGCTTGAAAAATTGATTCATCAGTTTTTATAACACTACTGGTGGCTTTCTAATATCTTTGTATTATGTTTTGTGACACATCTTTCACTATTTTTCATACTTGCTCTGACAATTCTTCAGCTAACTAAGTGTAGAAAATGATACGCATAATTTAGAAGCAAGGGACAACTTTACCCCCTCATAAGATTTGAAGTTGTTTATTTGATTTAAATGAAAAATTTCCATTGGGATTCTAATTATAAATTAGTACTGCATCAATTTTGAGATAACTGATTTTACGATATTACATCTTCTTATTACAAAGGCAGCATATCTATTATCATATTCTCAAGTTACTAAGATTTTGTAGTTTTCTTTTTCCAGTTTCACATTTAATTTATTCTTAATTATTTTGCAATTTTCCCCAAGGTGCAAGTAATGTTTTATCTAACTCCACTAAATGGCAATTATTGCTAGATTATAAAGAAAAATAATCTTTTTTTTCCATTTATTTGTGAATGAAGTATAACTTTTATCTAAAGAAATCTGATTTTATTGATTTAATGAATTATGCTGATAATTTTTAATTAATTAGGTTTTTATAATATGAATAAAGCATTTTTTATCAAGCATCTTGTGATCTTGTTATTTTGCTAGATCATCTGAGTGCTTTATGTGAAAATATTTTTCTGTTAGAAAAATTGTTATTTTTATACTTTTTTTTAAACTTTTATGATGAAAATTGTTTCGGCTTACTAGAATGATTTGAAGAATTGTTATATTCCTTTTGTCTTGACTAATGTAAGTAAACTGGAAATTTTTTTTTCAAATATTCTAAAAATCAGATGTAACATTCTAGTTTGGGTTCTTTTTACAAGGCAAGATTTTTTTTTTTTAAAGATTTTATTTATTTTACAGACAGAGATCACAAGTCGGCAGAGAGGCAGGCAGAGAGAGAGAGGAAGGGAAGCAGGCTCCCTGCTGAGCAGAGAGCCCCATGCGGGGCTCGATCCCAGGACCCTGAGACCACGACCTGAGCCGAAGGCAGAGCCTTAACCCACTGAGCCACCCAGGCGCCCCACGAGGCAAGATTTTAAGTAATCCTCGTGTTTTCTAATTGTGCTAGTTGTAATCTCTGCTAATTTGGGTGTCAATTTAAGGTACTTAAAATTCTAAGAAATTATCTGTTTTCTATAGGCTTTCAATAATTTACCATAGCATTATATGTAGTAATCTCTTCATTAATTTTAATTGTATTTCTAAAGAAATTTCTTTCTTATTCTTACTCATAACTTTGTTCATCTTATTCTTTATACTCAAAATATACCCAGGGCTATTTTACCATCCTTGACTTTGCTATCTGTATCATCAACTTCAATTTTTAGTTTATGTTTATTTATTCTTTATTTTTTCTAAATACAAAACATCAAATAATAAAGGCATATAAAAATGTTTCCCCTTGAATCTGGTTTTTACTGAACTTTTTTTTTGATGAATTATTCTTTTTATTGCTTTTTAAATAATCTTAGTTTCACTTTATCTTCATTTCAATATACAAATATTATCTGGATATATATTAATTTCACAAGATGTATCATTATTTTGGTTCTATTTAGATTTGGATCAAAGAATGTGACCTATAAAATATCTACCTTTTTGGAATATTTAGTCACTTTTCTTTCTCCCTGCCATTATACAACTGACTTAGTGATTTTTTTCATCAAATATACCCAGATATATAAGACAGAATGATAAGTGCATTGGAAAATTGTATAATGCCTATTTGTTTTCTGTTAAATTTTTCCACTTCAGAATGAAAGTTAATTCTCCAACCATAAACACAAGTCTAGCAAGTTATCATTTCTATTATTTATATAATATTACATTTAACTTTGGGGCACCTGGGTGGCTCAGTGGGTTAAGCCACTGCCTTCGGCTCAGGTCATGATCTCAGGGTCCTGAGATCGAGTCCCGCGTCGGGCTCTCTGCTCAGCAGGGAGCCTGCTTCCCTCTCTCTCTCTCTCTCTCTGCCTGCCTCTCTGTCTACTTGTGATCTCTCTCTGTCAAATAAATAAATAAAATCTTTAAAAAAAAAAAATATTACATTTAACTTTATAATATAATTTCTGTCATATATAACTTTATACTTTTCTGGTTGTATCTTTAATTTTCTACCTCATATTCAAATTATTCTTCCATTGGCTTTTTAATGCTTTTTGTTTTTAATAAGCTATTATTGGTCTTGTTTTACCCTCCATGTTTTAGTATTTCTTTAGGAATGAAGATGACAGTCTCATTTCTGTCTTAGGTGTTTTTATTTTTATTTTTTTTTATCTTGTCATATTGGTATTCTTTTTATCCTTAGAATTCAAGAATTTTACAAGAATATGTACAGACATTTTTTTATCTTCAAATTCAAACTTTCCAAGAGAGAATTCTCTGCTAGCTTATAAAAAATGTCTTCTGTTATTTACTTCATCATTAACACTCTCTCCTCTCCTCTCAAACTTCTACATTTACATGTAGAGCCAATTGGATCTATATTCCAAGTCTCTTTTGTTGCTTCAGCATTTTCATCTTTTTTTTTTATTGTTGTTATGAGAGAATTCTTGTGTTTTGTCATTTAATCCACTTAAAGAAGATGTAAAATATACTGAAATTTTCTTAGATGTTATGACTTTTAGGTCTAGAAAATCTGTGAGCTTAATGCCACTTTAAAAGAGAAGAAAACGCTAAGCCACATACTATATTCCTAGGTATTAGGGAAGATGGTCATGCTTTTATTCTTTCAAGTGGCCTGCCAAGTCAAATGATTAAGAGAATGTAAAAACACACATAAAAAGGGAAGAAACATCAGAATCCATATAAATTCTTATCAAAATCTGTTCTCTAGGAAGAAAACACTTTTTTCTTCACTCTGGTTAACTCGTCCATCTTTTAAATGTAGAATATTAACATAAAAAGAAAGCAAAGTTATATTATATAATTAAAAAATAGGCAAATTCAACAAATTACTGAAAGGAACCTAAGGTTTCCTCATAAGCAAAGCACAAAATGTTCATTTTAAGGCTTGATTTTTGAGACATTAATAAAATAATTGATTAATCTGACAGTAAACTGATAAAGACAAGATTTAGTAAAATTGCTAACTCATTTCAACAAAAAATTAAAATAAGAATTTAATAATAATTGAGAATTTTCTATGAAAAATGTTAATATGGAATTTTATTCTGGAATAATCATATTTTGTCACGTTTTCACTGAATTCCTTCTTTACTCATTCAGAAGTATTTGACAGCTTATGACAAAACTAATTTGAAGTCATGTAAAATTACTTGGCTGGCACTATTTTGCAAGTATGAGTCTTTTTTTATTCATGTGATTTTCATTCAGTTCAATATTAGATTTTACTCTCAAATGCTCCAGTGAATTTTGTAGATTACTCACCAGTGCAAAAATTACATTTGAAATTTGATTTTTTTCATTAATGATTTCAATTTTTTAAAAGAGTATACCTGACCTAAGTAATTTGTGTACTCCAAATAATTTTCCATTAGTTCACAGTATGATCATAAATAGTATACACGAATATAAAGAATATGTATATATGCAAGTATGTATAAATGTGTATGTACTTATAAAAACATACAAACATATATATTCATACAGAAAGAGAAGTGAAGGTATTGGTAGAATTATATTCATGGGAAGAATATTAAATACATTATTTGGAATCCCTTTATATTCTCTCATATTTTTCTAGTTTGGGAAAAATATATTTTACATATATCTTGGTATGGTAATAATTTTGAAGGAAATAATTAGATACTTTTAAGACAAACTAACTTTGTTTTCCAAAGAAATTATTCATATTTAAATAGAGCAAGCAAATAATCATCCACAACATAATAGTGCATATAGATACACACACAAATGGGATTAAATGTAATTTAAGATGTGACTTCTATTTATTATATTTGTGTTCATTCTTAATTTTAGGCATATTACAAATTTAGAAAACTGATGTTTTTAAATACTTTAACCTTTTTTGAAATATGTATTATAAAAATTGTGTGATTTTTCCAGTGAGCAGTAATTATTTTGTATCTGTGTTATCAGGAACCTAAATTGGGTAGGATACTGTACCAATGGTGAAAATATTCCAAAATTGATTATACTCTGTTAAGCTTGTGAGATCTCAAAATAATGATTAAGCTTGTGATGGAGAAAATGTTTTAATTTGAACAATAGTCCAAGTGTTTTCTTTCCTAAAAATAATTTAACTACTCTGTTTTCTAAAACCAGGGCTTAATTTTGAGCTTTTTTTTTTTTTAAATAACACAATTAATAGACCTCAAAACATTAGGTCTGTGAGCCTCAAAATTTGCTAATTTCAAATCCAAATTGTATAATTTTTAAATGTATGTACTTAACAAGCATTTAATCTCAGTAACTGTTAGTGTTATTCATTGTATGCAGTAAATGTTGGAAACAATAATGCCAAACTTATAAGATTTTAAAAAGTAAATGACTAATTACATAGAAACAGGTGAACAGTGCATTACATTTTGTATTATTACTTTGCAGATACATCATAAAATTTTAACTTATTATTAGTACCTATTCTCAGAATATCTATTCAGTTATTCTACTGTAACTTGCAAAATGTAGAATATTGTAATTCTTTAAAAAAATGGAAATAGGTAAAAGGGTCCTTCATTTCTTGCTTTTTCATCACTAGCAATTGTTTGTTCCTTTCCCCACTATGTGTATCACTTGTCAGTTTGAGATAAAAGCAAATCTTTAGTCTTTCAAGATTTCCTTTCCCCTCCTGACAAAGCACTCTAAAGAGAAGAGAGCTCAGAAGAAATTGCAGATTCTCTTTAGCACTGCCTCTCTATCTATCTATCTAGGTAGATATAAATTTATATATATATTATAATCAGGATGCATGCCTTGAAAGGTCATTACAAAATTACTTTAAATATGTTTCAGAATGCATTTTTTATCTTGTTTCAGCAAGATTATCTAAAATAATTTTGCTTTCAATAAATCTTGCAAATTTTCAAATTATAACAGTAAAACATTCTTGTTAAAAGAAGTAAAAAAGTCTAATATAAAAATAAAGGCAAAACTATTCCTCATCACCACCTGCCACCCACAATATGACACATTTTGGTCAGCTGTGTATTCTATAACATATTACTATATCATTCTCTTTATTAATTCATATTTATACAGAAATCTATACAAATATATCCACTTATTTGCTTGCTTTGATCAAATTTCACAATTGTAAGCTACATGTTTGCGGCCTGCTTTTACAACACTGTGTATTACCATTTGTGTATGTAATTCACAGTTGCCTTTTTTCCAGATTTTTGTCTATTAAGATTCAAGTATGACCTGTAATGGTCATAAATTTTTCATAAACTTAATTGTTGGATATTCTTAAGTTTTCTTATAATTGTGATTTTAAAAAATTATGCTTATCTTATATTCAGCCACTATATTGTAAAAATCAAAATACCAGCAAAACATCTTATACTTGGGGGGGAGGGGTGAGATGGCAGAGAAGTAGGAGATCCTATTTCAACTGGTCCCCTAAAGTGAGCTAATTAGCTACCAGAACACTCTGAACACACATGAAATCAGCCTGAGATGTAGGATTATACACTTCTGGATCACTATGGGGGCAGACTCCAGTGAAGAGGTAAACCAGAGTGGGAATGATCTGACGGATACTGGAGGATAATCAGGATGGAGAGGGAGCCACCAGAAGTAATTCTATGGAAAGTAATACCCCAATATGAGAGTGCCCTATGATTGGGGAACAGCGTTATCCTGGAGTCTAGTTAAAAGCACTCAAAAAAAGCAAAAGATCTTAAGGGGCAACTGGTAAAATCAGGTGGTCACTGGCACAGACCTAAGCCCATGGAGCCAGAACGGCCACCACTGGTGACCACCCATGCCAGAGAAGTGCGGCTGAGCCCCCAGGGTTTCACGGCTTGCATCATAGCTCAGCTGGGCACACTCCCACCCCCACATGAGGGGGTCTGATGATGGTAGCCTGCACTCCCTAGAACTTTTACGCACTGCACAACTGGGGTCTGACCCACTCCCCACCAGCACTGAGAAAGCTCCTTTCTGGAGCTAGCTAGAGGTCTCTAGGACTGGCTGAGGGTCTTGACTCTCACAGCTTCAGTGTGATCACCTGAGTTGGCAACCTGAGGTCCACAGTCCTGGCAAAAGCAACCACCAGAAGTGGACTCTCTGGACCAAAAACCTTCGTGGTTTTGGGATGGGGATGGAGAGAAAAGTGAGAGCTTCAGGTGACCCCTGAGATGGTGGCTAGGGGTGTGCTCTGCCTGTGGGAGGTTTCACAGCTCAGCAGATTTGCAGAGTGGGAGTCTGTGTGTTCTGGACCACTGAGGGGAGCAGACTGAGGCTTCTCTCTGAGGTGGAGGTCTGGGTGCAGTTTACTTTCCACTAAACCTCCAAAAAGCCACAAAAAGCTGCCAAAGAACAAAAACCTCCAGAGAAATGCCTGAAAAACTGGTTTCCACAGAGCCCAGCCCCCTGATAGGGGGCAGAAGGACCCAACCCAAGCAAGATTGACTGAAAAACAATGTGGCAGGACCCTCCCTGGAAAGCCAACCAAAAGAACGAGAGGACAGCCATCACAAGGGTTCCAATAAAAATGTAAAACCCTAATATCAGGGGAAAACAATACATTAAGCGCCCAGTATTACCCTAAAACCTGTATATTTCATAGATACAACTTTTATTTTTTAATTCATTCTCATTATTCTTGTTCTGTTTAATTCTTTCAACCTACTTACAATTACAACTAGAGGTTTAATACAATATATTCCATAATAACCTTTTAACTTGAATTTTTTTTCAAATATATACCTGCGTTTTTCCTTTACTTTTTGATTTTTTTAAAATATACATATGGATATAAGCTTCAAGGTAATCCTCTTTCCCTAATCAATATTACCTCTATATATAAACCAGTTTTAATCTCCCTTTATCTCTGGAAAGTTGAGTCCGTTAACAAAGATATGAAGATACACCCAGGAAGAATCAAAATAATCTTCCTAGCCCACATTGAGGATTTATAACCACTTCCCATCTTTTTCTTCTGTCAGTCTTTCTGTGTATTTGTTTCCGTTCTGGTATTATATAAATCTTATACTTGGGCCTCATTTTGGCTGGGTTCTTTTTTTTTTTTTTCTTTTCATTTACTTTTGTATGTCTTTTTCTTTGTCCATTTTTCTTCATATACCTTATAAATTTTACCTTTGGGGCCCATTCTGCCTGGGTCTTCTCTCTCTCTCTCTCTTTTTTTTTTCTTTTTTCTGTATTTTTGGAGGTGACTTCTGATGGATCAGAAGCATTTGAGAGTGCACCTTGCCTAGATCACGGTTGATATATTCAGTTACACATCCTCTCAACTACCTCTCACCAAAATGACTATGAGGAGGAACAACCAACAGAAGAAAAATTCAGAGACTGTGCCCTCTCCATCAGAGCTATTGGATATGGATATAAGCAGTATGTCAGAAAGGGAATTTGGAGTAACAATTATCCAGGCAATGACTAGGTTGGAGGAAACCACTAATGACAGCATGGAATCAATTAGAACAGAAGTGAAAGTCGCCCAGAAAGAAGTTAAAAATGCTTTCAATGAGATCAAATCTAATCTAAATTCTCTAACAGCTAGGGTAACTGAAGCAGAAGACAGAATTAGTGTTCTAGAGGAAAAAAAAAAAACTGATAGAGAAAAAGGATCAAGAAGAGACCTGGAAGAAACAGCTTAGAAGCCATGAAAACTGAATTAGGGAAATAAATGACACCATGAAATGTTCCAATATCAGACTTATTGAGATCCCTGAGGGGTAGGAGAAAGAAAGAAGACTAGAAGATAGAGTTGGACAAATTCTTGATGAAAAATTTTCCAATCTGGGGAATGGAACCATCATTCATATCCTAGAGGCAGAAAGATCACCTCCTAAGACCAACGAATCTAGAAAGACCTCGAAAGACTTGATTGTGAGACTGATGAATCATAATTTTAGACAAGAGCTCCTGAGGGCAGTTAGGAGGAAGAGATTACTTACATACAGAGAAAGGTCCATCAGAATAATGTCAGACCTGTCCACAGGAACCTGGCAAGCCAGAAAGGGCTGATAAGACATATTCAGGGCACTAAATGAAAAGAACATGCAGCCAAGAATACTTTATCCAACAAGGCTGACATTCAAAATGGATGGAGAGATAAAGAGCTTCCAAGATCAGTGAGGTTTAAAAGAGTATGTGACCACCAAGCTGGCCCTACAAGAAATATTAAGGCGGGGTTCTATAAAAGAAGAAAGAACCCAAGAGTGTCATAGAACCGAAATTTACAAAGATAATCTATAGAAACAAGGACTTCACAGGCAATATGATGTCAATAAAAAAGTATCTTTCAATAATCACTCTCAATGTGAATGGTCTAAAGGCTCCATAAAATGGCACAGGATTACAGATTGCATAAAACAGTACAATGTTACATATTGATAAAATGACAGGACCCATCCATATGTTGTCTACAAGAGACCCATTTTGTGTTTTTTTTTTTAAAGATTTTATTTATTTATTTGACAGAGAGAAATCACAAGTAAGCAGAGAGGCAGGCAGAGAGAGAGGAGGAAGCAGGCTCCCTGCTGAGCAGAAAGCCCGATGTGGGGCTCGAACCCAGGACCTGGGATCATGACCTGAGCCGAAGGCAGCGGCTTAACCCACTAAGCCACCCAGGCGCCCCAAGAGACCCATTTTGAACTTAAGAATACATCCAGACTGACAGTGAAGGGATGGAGAAGCATCTTTCATGTCAATGGGTCCCAAAAGAAAGCCAGGGTAGCAATTCTCCGATCATATAAATTAGACTTCAAACTAAAGACTGTAGTCAGAGATAAAAAAAGGTCACTACAGGGTGCCTGGGTGGCTCAGTGGGTTAAGCCTCTGCCTTCAGCTCAGGTCATGATCTCAGGGTCCTAGGATCGAGGCCCACATCGAGCTCTCTGCTCAGTGGGGAGCCTGCTTTCTCCTCTCTCTCTCTCTATGCCTGCCTCTCTACATACTTGTGATCTCTCTCTCTCTGTTTCAAATAAATAAATAAATAAATCTTTAAAAAAAAAAAAAAAGGACACTACATCATTCTTAAAGGGTCTATCCACCAAGAAGATCTAACAATTACAAATATTTATGCCCCCAATAAGGGAGCAGCCAACTACATAAGACAACTGTTAATCAAGATAGAGTCATATCAATATGAATACATTAATAGTAGAGGATCTTAGCATGCCACTCAGTAATAGACAGATCATCCAAGCAGAAAATCAATAAAGAAACAAGAGCATTGAATGACACATTGGACCAGATGGACCTCATAGATGTATACAGAACATTTCATTCTAAAACAACAGAATACTCATTCTTCTCAAGTGCACATGGAAATTTTTCCAGAACAGACCACATACTTCATCACAAATCAGGGTTGAACCTATACCAAAAGATTGAGATTATTACCTGCATATTCTCGGGCCACGATGCTTTGCAACTGGAACTCAACCACAAGAAAAAGTTTGGAAGGAATTAAAAAACTTGGAAGCTAAAGACCACCCTGCCTACCAATGTTTGGATCAACCAGGAAATCAAAGAAGAACTTAAACAATTCATGGAGGTCAATGAGAATGAAGACACTTTGGTTCAAAACCTATGGGATACAGCAAAGGCAGTCATAAGGGGGAAATATAGCTATCCAAGCCTCCCTCAAAAAAATTGAAAAATCCAGAATACATCAGCTCTCTTAACACCTTATAGACAATCAACAACAAATTAAGCCAACCCCACACATAAGAAGGGGAATAATTAAGGCTAGAGCAGAGATTAATGAGATAGAAACTAGAGACAAAGTAGAACACATCAATGAAACCAGAAACCGATTTTGTTTTTGTTTTTTTAAAGAATCAATAAGATCAATAACCCATTGGCCAAACTAATCCACAAGAAAAGAGAGAGGACTCAAATTAATAAAATTATGAATGAAAAGGGAGAGATCACAACTAACACCAAGGAAATAGAAACAATCATCAGAAATTATTATCAAGAGTTATATGGCAATAAGTTAAGCAACCTAGATGAAATGGATGCATTCCTGGAAATCTATAAACTTCCAAAACTGAATCAGGAAGGAATTGACAACACGAATAGACCAATAACTAGTAATGGGAATAAAGCAGTGATCAAAAACTTCCCAAAAAACAAGGGCCCAGGAACTGATGGATTCCCTGGAGAATTCTACCAAACATTCAAAGAAGAAATACCTATTAAAAAAAAAAAATAGAAACAGAAGGAAAACTTCCAGACTCTTTTTATGAACCCAGCATTATCCTGATCCCCAAAGACCCCACTAAAGACCCCACTAAAAAGGAGAATTTCAGACTAATATCACTGATGAATATGGATGCTAAGATTCTCAACAAGATCCTAGCTAATAGGATCCAACAGTATATTAAAATGATTATCCACCTTGACAAGGTGGGATTTATCCATGGGATGCAAGGGTGGTTCAACATTCACAAACCAATCAATGTGATAGAACAAATCAATAAGAGAAGAGAGAAGAACCACATTGTCTTTTCAATTGATGCAGAAAAAGCATTTGACAAGATACAGCATCTGTCCCTGATTAAAACGATTCAATGCATAGGGATAGAGGGAACATTCCTCAACTTCATAAAATCTTTCTATGAAATACCCAAAGTGCATATCAACCTCAATGGGGAAAAGCTAACAGTCTTCCCTTTGAGACCAGGAACATGACAAGGATGTTCACTCTAGCCACTCCTGTTCAACATAGTACTAGAAGTCTTAGCAATAGCAATCAGACAAGGAAAAGAAATAAAAGGTATTGAAATTGGGAATGAAGAAGTCAAACTCTCTTCACAGATGACATGATAATTTCTATGGAAAACCCAAAAGAATTCATCCCCAAACTACTAGAACTCATACAGCAATTTAGTAATGAGGCAAGATACAAAATCAATGTACAGAAATCAGTTGCTTTCTTATATGAAAATGATGAAAATATAGAAAGGGAAATTAGAGAATCAATTCCATTTACTATAGCATCAAGAACCACAAGATACCTGGGAATAAACCTAACCAAAGAGGTAAAGGATCTGTGCTCAAGGAACTAGAGAACACTCATGAAATAAATTGAAGAAAACACAAAAATATGGAATACCATTCCATGCTCATGGATCAGAAGAATCAAGATCAGAAGAATCAAGAATAAACATTGTTAAAATGTCTATACTGCCTAGAGCAATCTATACTTTCAAAGCCATTCCTACCAAAATTCCACCAGCATTTTTCAAAGAGCTGGAACAAACAATCCTAAAATTTGTATGGAACCAAAAGAGACTCTGAATTGCTATGGAAATGTTAAAAAAGAAAAACAAAACTGGGGGCATCACATTGCCTGATTTCAAGTTTACTACAAAGCTGTGTTCAACAAGACAGCATGTTACTGGCACAAAAGCAGACACATAGACTAGAAGAACAGAGGAGAGAGCCCAGATATGGAACCTCTACTCTATGGTCAAATATTCTTTGACAAAGCAGGAAAAAGTAAGCATTGGAAAACAGACAGTCTCTTCAATAAATGGTCTGGGAAAATTGGACAGCTATGTATAGAAGTATGAAATTTAACCATTCTCTTACACTATACACAAACATAAACTCAAAATGGATAAAAGACCTCTGTGTGAGGCAGGAATCTATCAAAATCCTAGAGGAGGACATAGGCAGTAACGTCTTCGACATCAGTCACAGCAACTTCTTTCAAGATATATCTCCAAAGACAAAGGAAATAAAAGTGAAAGTGAACTTTTGGGACTTCATCAAGATCAAAAGCTTCTGCACAGCAAAGGAAACAGTCAACCAAACAAAGAGGCAACCCATGGAATGGGAGAAGATATTTGCAAATGACACTACAGACGAAGGGCTGATATCCAGGATCTATAAAGAACTCCTCAAAGTCAACACGCATAAAACAGATAACCATGCAAAAAAATGGGCAGAAGACATGAACAGACATTTCTCCAAAGAAGACATACAAATGGCTAACAGACACAGAAAAAGTGTTCATCATCATTAGCCATCAGGGAGATTCAAATCAAAACCACATTGAGATACCACCTTACACCAGTTAGATTGGCCAAATTTAATAAGACAATAAACAACAAGTGTTAGAGAGGATGTGGAGAAAGGGGAAACCCTCTTGCGCTCTTGGTGGGAATGCAAGTTGGTACAGCCACTTTGGAAAACAGTATAGAGATTCCTTAGGAAATTAAAAAAAGAGCTACCCTATGACCTTGCAATTGCACTACTGGGTATTTACCCCAATGATACAGATGTAGTGAAAAGAAGGGCCATCTGTACCCCAATGGTCATAGAAGCAATGGCCACAGTCATCAAACTGTGGAAAGAACCAAGATGCCCTTCAATGGATGAACAGATAAAGAAGATATGGTCCTATATGCAATGGAGTATTATTCCTCCATTAGAAAGGATGAATTCCCAACTTTTACATCAACATGGACGGGACTGGAAGAGAGTGTGCTGAGTGAAATAAGTCAAGCAGAGAGTGTCAAGTATCAAAAGGTTTAACTTACTTGTGGAGCATAAGGAATAACACGGATGACATTGGGAGATGGGGAGGAGAAGTGTTGGGGGAAATCAGAGGAGGAGAAAAACCACAAGAGACTTTGGCCTCTGAAAAACAAACTGAGGATTTGGGAGGGGAGGGAGCTGGGGTGTTGGGTGAGCCTGGTGGTGGGTATTATGGAGGGCACGTATTGCATGGAGCACTGGGTGTGGTGCATAAACAATGCATTTTTGGAACAGTGGAAAGAAATAAAATAAAATGAAAAAAAAAAGAAATGTATAAAACTGCTGAATCATTACATTGTATGTTAACTATACTGAAATTAAAAATTTAAAAATTAGAAAAATAAAATCTTATATTTGTTTCTTAAAGACATTTTCCAAAAATGGTAGTAGTAGGCATTTCTGTGTTCCTGACTTTAAATGAAATTTTAATTTGCCTATATTTAAATAAGATTTCCTATTTTTCAGAAGCATTTTTATCAGAGAAATTTCTATTTATATAGTTTACATGTTTAAAATTAGAGGTGATTGATATATTTTTCCAAATAAGTTTATACTTTGTAATATGATTAATTTCTTCCTACGAGGTATTTTTTGTTTAGGAATGCAGACATTTTACAGAATCAAGAAGTATTAATAAAATTGGTCTATCTGTAGTTTTACAATGTTTCTGTTAGCACTGTGTGTCTTTGGCTAAGTCTAATTAATCTTTTTCATTTTATGTTCTTTTAAAAACCAGGCAACAAGATTCTTGGTATTTTTATAAAATGCTATGTCCTAAAAATTGTTATAATTTCAGAAAAACAAATGCATTTATCTCAAAATAATTTGTTGAATTTCTAGTATTATTTGCCTTTAAAAAATTCTTTTGGCACTTAAATCATTTTTAATAATATACTCTACAGGGACAACTGGGTGGCTCAGGCAGTTAAGTGTCTGTCTTCAGCTCAGGTCATGATCCCAGGGTCCTGGGATCAAGCTCCGCATTGGGCTCTCTGTTCAGCGGAAAGCCTGCTTTTCCATCTCCCACTTCCCCTCTTGTGTTCTCTCTCTCACTGCCTCTCTCTGTCAAATAAATAAATAAATCTTTATATATATATATGTATATGTATATATATATACACACACATACATACATATATATATATATATATACACACACACTCTACAATTGTAAACTTTTTATTACAGTAACTTTTAGATTAGTTCATCTGATTGTTTGAGACAGTGATAGTTGTATTATTTGAATATGTATTGTGGTTTATTAATTATCACTATGTATTTAAATTTTGGGGTCCACTGCTAACATAAGTGAATAAAGCTATAATAATCTTATTTAAATGTATTTGCAGATATTTACATTTATCTATTTTTGCTCTTATTTGCAGATATTTACATTTATCTATTTTTGCTCTTACATGACAACATGAGAAACTGGAGTTAACCAATTGACTAATGAATACATATAAAATACAGAGGTGTCCTTCTAATACAATTTATATGATTATAGTTGGTACTTATGTTTCACATGTGATAGGAACTAATCCATAGATAGTAAAACAACTTAATCAGTACTCTGTTAGGGATCACATCATTTAATTTAGAGAAAATTTAGACACACCAAAATAGAATACTGACATACTCAAAGATGGTTTTATTTTGATGGTAATAATATTGAATAAATATACATAGAGAATTCATGGGCATTATACAAGCTGATTTCAATATATTCCAGTTGCCTAAAGTAATTTATGGCACATAAAAAATAATCAAACACAATGAATATAAGCTCCACGAGGACAGGTGCTTTCTTTGCTTTAGTTATGGCAGCATTCCCATTATTTAGTACCTTGATAGGCTTATAATAAGATGGCAGTGATTATCTATTGAATGAATCAATGAATAAATATAAGCTACTATCCTCCATATATACAAAAGATTAAATTGATCAAAAATCCAAAGGAACATTTGGATTCAGAAAGCATTTTTTGAGGAAATTTTGTTTTTAATGGTGTTATGTTAGTCATGATACAATACATCATTAGTTTTTGATGCAGTCTTCCAAGATTCATTGTTTATGTATAACACCCAGTTCTCCATGCAATACATGCCCTCCTTAATACCCTCCTTAATACCTTAATACCCACACCAGGCTCACCTATCCCTCCACGTCCTTCCCCTCTAAAACCCTCAGTTTGTTTCCCGGAGTCCACAGTCTTCATGGTTCATCTCCCCCTCCTATATCTACCCCCTTCACTTTTCCTTTCATTCTCCTAATGTCCTTCATGTTATTCCTTATGTTCCACAAGTAAGTTAAACCATATGATAATTGATTTTCTCGGCTAGACTTATTTCGCTCAGCATAATTTGAGGGACATTTTTAATGGCAACAGTATAAAAAGTTACTAATTTTTTTTGTAAATTTTTCCTGTTCCATGTCAGTTATTTAAAGAACTAAGCAAAGAAATTTTACTGTAGTCCTAATGACTATATTTTTATTTATGAGACATGATTAGGATTTATTCATATTCACTTATTCTAAAAGTTGATACCATTTTCTTACACTCCTTACAAGTTCTAGGCTTCTCCATAATCTAAGATCAGATACTCTTAAATCGTAGCTACAGCATTTAGGCACTCAACCCTATTGAACAAAGAAGGCTGTATATTTATTGAATTACAAATTTCTCTCTCCCAAGAGAATTTGAGAAGTCTAGAAAGTGATAGTCTATTTCTAGTAAGAATCCATGAAGTGACAGTTTGGCCAAAAACACAAAACCAACCAACCAACCAACCAAACAAACAAACAAAAACCCAAAACAATAATAAGCTAAAGGAAACACGAAAAAGTATAGAAACAACAAAACAATAACTAAGAAATTAAGTAAAAAACAAGAAAAAAAATAGAAACATGCATGCATATTTTTTAGAACATTAAATGACAGACCACAATGGAGGCATCTGTAGAATATTTTAAAGATTTTTTTTTTTAATTTATTTGACAGATTACAAGTAGGCAGAGAGGCAGGCAGAGAGAGACAGGAGGAGGAGGAAGACTCCCTGCTGAGCAGAGAGCCTGATGCGGGACTCGATCCCAGGACCTTGAGATCATGACCTGAGCCGAAGGCAGAGGCTTTAACCACTGAGCCACCCAGGCGCCCTGGAGGCATCTGTAGAATATTTTAAACAGAACATCAAAAGTGGATGAAATCACCAAATCCTAACAGATGTATTAGAAAGTAAAACATCAAAAACTATGATATACTAAAATCATTGCAGAAGAACAGATTAACTATAAAAAAATCAAAAAGATATAAAGTTTTAGAAATAAATCAGTTTATACAAAAATAATAAATGATCATACAGCACAATGATTTTAAATGTGGCTGCAGTGTCAACTTGTTAAGAATCCATTCTGCCACCTATTAATTCTAAATATTTATAAATTGTTCAATATCTCTAACTCACAATAATGGCAACTATACAACTGTTGATACTATTGGATGTGCCTGGCTTGCAACACAGTTTAGCACTAAACAGTACTTTATAAACTTAGGCATTATTCCTGGGCAACATAATAGGGGTTGTGTATTTAGTCTTTATAAGTCTTCATGCACATAACAAAAAAATAACAAAGCCCAAAGTTAGTGGAAGGAAAGAAATGCAGAAAACAGTGATAGACCTAAAAGAAAATAGAAAAGATAAATGAAACTAAAAGCTGACTCTTTTGTTTATAATTTCAAATTGGCAAACCATCAGTTAGACTTAAGAAAAAGAAACCTCAAAATAAAAATGGGAGTTTATAAATGATATGAGAGAAATACAAAGGATCATGAGACTATTATGAACAGTTATATGCCAAAAAATTTTGACAACCTAGAATGAATAAATTCCTGGACATACAAACTATCAAGATTGAATCTGAAACAGAAAATCTAAACATACCAATTATTACCAAGGAGATTGAATTATAAATCCTGAGTCTCTTGGTGACATCAGCATCATAGTAGTGTGAGTCATTCCTTTCTTTCCCTTTTGATTTACAAGCAATTGGACATCCATAACAGAACAAAAGTACCTCTCCACAGCGCACTAGGACAGCAGAGATCCATCCATCTCTACAGCTGTAAGTGGGTAGTTTGGACCACAGGGGTGGCTATAGTGTCAAGGGAGTTGTGAGAGAGAGCAGCAGTAGTGACCACTCTAACAAAGGAAGTGCACAGTGAAAGTAGTGAGTGAAAGTATTTCAGGTCACATGGGCTACAGCCAGAAAGGACCTATTTCTTTTTCTGAGAAGGGGCCTCAGTAACTGGAAGAGGGAACAGAAAGGGCAGAAGACAGATGAAGAAAACTGAAGACAAGATGTACACTCAAGGAGGGCTACTGGAACTCTCTCAGTTGAAGATCTGCCTATTGGGCCATGGGCATACTCAAGCCCCAGGCATTCAGTCCACACCTACATCCACTCTGCGGCTAGTTTTTGTTTTTACTTCGGCTTTTTACATATGCCAACCTAATCCTGAAAAACACAAACAAAAGCAACAAAAACAAAACAAGCCAAAACTACCATTTTGCCTAATTTCAAACTATATTATGAAAGCATGGTAATAAAAACAATATGGTAGGGGCATGAAAACAAACACATAAACCCGTGGAACAAAACAGAGAGCTCAGATAAATTTTTGGCCTATACAGTCAACTGATACTTGACAAAAGAACTAAGACATCAAAGAGGGAAGTATAGCCTCTGCAACCAACTGGTGAATTGGACCACTGTCCCACAACACTCACAAAACTTAACTCAAAATGGATTGAACACTTAACATTAGACTGATATCACAAAACTCCTAGAATAAAATCGAGGGAAGAAGTGCTTCAACATTGATCTTTGCAGTGTTATTTTGGATAACATTAAAACATCAACAAAAGCAAAAATGAATAAGTGGGACTATATCAAACTCAAAAGCTTCTTCACAGCAAAATTTATACATATATATATGTATGTATATATATATAACCTATGAGAGAAATGAGAGAAAATTTTTTCAAACTGTATATTGGGAAATGGGTTAAAATATATAAATAAAAATCTAAAATATGTAAAGAATTCATACAACTTAACAAAAGATAAGAAATCTGATTAAGACTGCGAAGAACTAGTTACCTTGATGTCCTATTTGGAAAAATGTCTAACAGGCAAGTGAAATGATACTCAACAGGGAAATACAAATCAAAACCAAAATGAAACATCACATCACACCTGTTAGTATGGCAATCATCAAGAGGATAAGTGTTAACCTGAGATGGCAAGAATGTATGAAAAGCAAACACTTACACACTGTTGGTGGGAATGTAAATTGCTGTAACCATTATGGAAAAACATGTGGGGGTCCTTCAAAATATAAAAGTAGATTGGCTATATGATCCAGCAATTCCACTTTTGAGTATACACCCAAAGGAAATGAAAATAGGAGTTTGAAGAAGTACATGCACTCTTATGTTTATCTCAGCATTAGTCACAAAAGCCAAGATATAACAACAAACTAAATGTCCATCAATGCATAAAATCTTATCTATATAGATACCTAATACACATAAATGTATATGTATGTAAATTTGTGTATATGTGTGTACATATATGCACATATATGTATTTCATATTTGAAAGTTGCTAAGAGTACATCTTAAGTTTTTGTCACAAGAAGTAGTTTGTAATGTATGGCAAGTTTGTAATGTAATATATGGATATTAACTAGAGTTATGTGGTAATTATTTAATAATACACACAAATATTGAATCATTATAATAGAAACCTGAAAATGTTATATGTCAATTATATCTAAATAAAAAAGTACCACAAACATATAAAATAAATATAAAAATATCATTATGTGTATTAACAAAATAGAAAATAGTGTCTATTCTTATTTTTTTCCTTTTGTTTGTTTTGTTTTTCTGAGTAGTCTTAGTCTTATAAGACTCCTGTTTTATGTATCCAAACTGAAATGGAATGCCATTCCTAGAGCCAGCAGACATGAGATTTGATGGTCTGTACTATTTTGGAAGGAAGAACCTTTCATAAATAAATCTGTGAAATTGTCCTTAACTGGCATGAAGATTAGATAGATATATAGATGTAGATATGTAGATATAGATATGAGTAAACAGATATCAGCTCTAAACATTAAGGTTAAAGCATTAATTACTTTCAAATACCTTTATCATTTTATTTATCTTGTGATTATGAAAATTATGGATTTTTTTAAAATTTAAATTTTTAAAATTTTAAAATTTTAAATTTTAAAATTAAATTTTTAAAATTTTTTTAAAATTTTTTTAAAATTTACTATTTATTTGAGGCATAGTAAAAAATATTTACTATTTTTTTATATGAGCAGGGAAAGAGGCAGAGGGAGAGACAAGGGAAGTGAGAGAGAGACGGAAAGAGAGAGGGGATAGAGAAGCAGACTCCCTGCTGAACATGACATACCACATGGGCTGGATCTCAGGACACTGAGATGATGACCTGAGGAGAGATCATGATCTGAGCTGAAATCAAGAGTTGGACACTTAACTGACTGAGCTACCTAGGTGCCCCCCAAATTATGGATTTTGAAAATTATGAATTGCCTCAAATTAAATAGATATGTGCTATCCCCCATGTAGAAAAACCACAAACTAGGAATCAGACATTATCCCATTAAGAGTTCTCAAAATCCACTAATATAGACACTGTACCCCTTATTCATTAAAATACACTTATTCATGCAAACCCATAGCATCTTGATACACATGATCATATAGCTAATGTGATTCTACAAATAATCCAAAAGTAGTTAATGTGCTGAAAAATTTGTATATTCTAGGAATTGTGTTAAACTTATCTACTTGTACTCTTTTCTACTAATGTTAATAAAAACACAAAAGAACAAAACAGCATTATAAGCCTATGTGTTTCTGACTCTAGATTTCATGACCATAGTCATTAAATTTCTACATGCCAGAAATGGAATCAGAGTTCCACACCCCTGACTATAGAGCACATACTTTTTTTTTTTTAGAATATGGAATGCTTCCTTACATCCCCTCATGAACTCATGCTTAAATGTCACACATGGAATCTAGAAGTATAACTGGGTGAGATATTATGGAAATTTTGTGCTCTATACTCAATTATTTCAAAATGTAAATATCAAGAAAGTACTCATATTAATGACTGAAAAATAGATGTTAATTCTTATCTAAATAAATTTGTTAGATTATGAAGTATATGTTTCTCTTATTTAAAATTTTATTTTGGAGAAAACATCATGCTTTCCTTTCATAAATATTTATTTACTTTTTTCAGGCTGATTAACATTAAAGAAATAAAAGTGGACTTTGCTAGTGAAAGAATATTTATCTTGTTTTACTTTAAATACAATTTTCAGGGTCTCCTGTGTGGCTCATTTGGTTAAACATCTAACTCTTGATTTCAGCTCAGGTCATGATCTCAGGGTCAAGAGATCAAGCCTTATGTCGGCTGGGCATAGAGCCTACTTGAGATTTGTTCCCTCTCTCCCTCTTCTTCTGCCCCTCCTATCTCTCTCTCAAAAAACAAAACAAAAACAAACAAACAAACAAAAAACTCCTGCAATTTTCACAAGAATTTCTGCTTAGGATAATAAAATTAATCACTCCTACAGTTCTCTGGACATTTAAGATCTTTACAGGAGGATAAAAGGCTTAAAGCTCTTGAAAAAGCTTGAAATTGCCTTAAAAGTACTTGTTTCTTTTTTTAAAAATCTATTTTAATTACTATATAAATCAACATTATTGTAGATTTCCTTGACTTACAATGAAATACCAACTTTGTTCACATTTTCCTGCCTCTTTATTTAACAAAAGTTGGTTTATAATACAGATGAACTATGTTTAAACACTTTCATGAGAAAACCTAACAATGTTACTCAGGTAGACTTCTTTCAGTTTTTTTGTTTGTTTGTTTGTTTGTTTGTTTTGTTTTTTTGTGTGTGGCAATTCTTTGTGTATGAGGATGTGCTCTTTGTTAGCAACGTTCTTTTATCTGTGCCAATTGGTTTTCAGTTTAGAATTAAGACAGCTTTTTATGGCAAAAAAAATTACTCGGGAAATGCCGAGTCACCATTTAAATACACAAAAGAACAAAATTGCATGTTTCCTTTGGAAAATGCAAACAACGTTCACAACTAAAATCGTAATTCACCTCATGCTGGCAATTTGTCCAATGGTAAGTAATCAAAGATGTGGGGAAGAAGAAAGGACTCTAGAAGTACCACTTGAACACTGTATATGAAATTGAGAGAAAGGGACAAGAAATATCCATTATAATACTGAGTTTAGCATCTCATGAGGAAGAATGCCCCAAAAAAGCAGCTGGAAATATGGAGGATAAAAGATACATGAAAATGCTTTTCAATTAGGAAATTAATTGGTCCTCTACAAATAGCCACTGAAATCCTTACAAGTGAAAGGAAATGAATTAGGCATAAAGGCATCTCTGAATAGGTCATAAAGTTCAGCTCATGTACACTTTCACAGTCAAGAATTATGGATAAAATGCTTGGATTCATTGCTGATCCCTAGTTTTTTCCCCCATAAATTGTCTTAATGTGAAATGAGAAATTCTAGCAGAAAGGGCACTGAAATTGGAACGTATGTGATTGGATTATATCCCTAGAAATGTGGGATAAATATTAATCTCTTTGTTTATATTTCCTCATTTCTCTTAAACTTCCCTATTTCAGACTTTAGTAGGACTAAAACAACAAGAACAAATTAAGAATAATTGGATGTTTTATAAAATAGTATTGGTATATACAAAAATTTCATTTAAAAAAAAAAGAACTTCAGCCTGGTTCCTACTCTACTTAGCCACTAACTGATGTGTTGGGTTTTAATGACATGTAATTTTATCTTTAGACAAGCATCTCAAATTTTCTTTTTCTGAAATTAGGAATTTGGAGTAAATTTTGATGTTTAACCAGGAATGAGGAACAAATCACTAATAAAGCTTTTCAGAATGTTTTTTCATCCCTCCCCTATACTTAATTTAGACTGGATAGGTTTCAGACACATAGACTTTGAAAAAATTCCCTTGGTGACTGAAATAGAGCCATTAGAATACAGATCTGCTAACATCTGGAAGGTCCCTTCCAGCTCCCAACAGTCTATGTTGCTATGGTATTCAAAGGCATTGTAAAAAAAAAATAATAATAATAAATAATAAATAAATAAATTCTACTTCTAGCTAAGATGGAGTAATGCTGGCAATATTTACCCTTCCATCTGAAAAGAAAAAAAAAATTAGTCACTGTGAAAATATAGAATAAGTTTGTTTTTAATATTATCCACCAACAAAGGACAGTAATTTGAACAATAGCAACAAATGAGAAGAGACCTATAATGTCAGAATGTCAGAGATGACTGCCTAGAAGGAGTATCTAGACTATAACATGATAACAGGGATGACCAAGTAAGAGTTGTTGAATCTCCTGATGTGAAGATGGAACTGGAAGTGAATAAAGGCTAAAGTAGTGGAGTTTACAAAGCAGATAAAACAGAAAAGAGAAAGCTATTAAGGGAGAACTCTGGAGACCTCAAGATAGTTCTCCCACTTCAGCTGGGGACTGATCAAACTGTGTGAAGAAACCTAAAGCCAAGAAAAAGACTATCAGGAAGATTTGGAGAATAAAATATCCAAAGCTCAAACAAAGGAGAGAATTGTTCATATTTCCCTTAGCCAGACTGAAAACCTCATAATTCACAGGGAACACTGAAGAGTATTTAAATAGAATTTAACTCAGTACTGCAGCAAAATTAGTCCTGTAGTAAATGCTGCTCTGGTCCTGCATAAAAATGTTAAAATCAAGGCCTGAAAATATCAAGCTGTTTATATGTAAATTAACTACATCCCATAGTAAAGCTCATTATAGGGACATACAAATATGTATCATATAACAAGGTAAAATGTACAATGTCTGGCATTCTTTCCAAAATCATGAGGCATGAAAAGAAGTAGCAAAACACAGACTCTAATGATAAAAAATTGATACAAGCCTAGAAATAGCATAGATGCTAAAATTAGTACAATTAGTAGACAAGGATATAAAATGATTTATGACTATTTCATGTTTAAGAAATTAGAGTACATTAAGTAGAAATATCAAAGGTATATAAAAATACATGAAATCAATTTCTAGAGATGTAAACTACAATTTATGCAATGACAAATATATTGAATGGGATAAATAGAACATTAGATAACGCAGATGATTAGTAAACTAGAAGACTTAGTATATTGTTGAACAATGGCCCAAATATGACAAGTCTTTGTAAAGGTGATTAGGTTAAAGATCATTACAGGGAGAGATCATCATGGATTATCCAGTAATAACAATAATAATCCAATGTTATATAGAGATTATATAAGAAAGATGAAAGGTTAAGAATCAAGAGTGAGCAAGAAAGAGAGCAGACTGAGAAAGACAGGGGTGCCTGAGTGTCTCAGTCATTAAGCATCTGCCTTCAGCTCAGGTCATCAGCCCTGCATCTGGCTTCTTGCTTGGTGGGAAGCCTGCTTCTCCTTCTCCCACAGCCCCCCTGCTTGTGTTCCCTCTCTTGCTGTGTCTCTGTCAAAAACAAAAACAAAAACAAAAACAAAACAAAACAAAACAAAAAAACTGAGAAAGAGAGATAGAAATTGGAATATGTTCTAATTCTGGATTTGGAGATATAAGAGTTGGCCAAAAAGCAAAGGAATGCAGGCAGTCTCTAGAAGATAAAAAAGGCAAGGACATAAATTTTCCTCATGAATCCCCAGATTTTATTTTAGGACTTATAAAATTTAATGCTTTGAAAATTATTTGACCCAAAATTAATACTTAAGTATAAATTTAACAAAGTATATATAATATTTTGTATGAAGAACACTACAAAACTATGATGAATAAAATCAAAGTCCTAAATAAATGGAGAGATTTCATATTCACGAGTATGAAGATTCAATATTGTCAAGATGTCTATTCTTCCCAACTTTATGTATAAATTCAAAATAATCCCAATCAAAATCCAATCAAGTAATTTTCTGTTTATCAAAAAAAAAACAATTCTAAAGTTTATATATAAATGCAAAAGACACAGAATAGCCAACAAAATACTGAAGAACAAAGTTGAAGGACTGACACTAATGTCAAGACTTACTATAAAGCTACAGTAATCAAGATAGTTTGGTATTAGCAAAAGAATAGACAAATAGATCAATGGAACAAAACAGAGAGCCCAGAAATATGCCTACACAAATACCGTTAATTGATCTTTGGCAAAGAAGCCAAGGCAATATAATGGAGTAAAGACTATCTTTGCAACAAATGGTTCTGGAACTGGACACCCACACGCAAAATGTTGAATCAAGACAAAGACCTATTGCCCTTCACAAAAGTTAGATCAAGACAGATCACAGACCTACATGTAAAATATAAAACTATAAAACTCCTAGGAGGTAACCTAGGAGAAAACTCAGATGACTTTAGGTATGGTGATGATAACTCTAGATACAACACCAAGGGCATGATCTATGAAAAAAGTAGTTGATAAATTGGACTTTATTAAAACTTCTGCTCTGCAAAAGACAACATAAAGAAAACTAGAAACAAGCCAGCAACTACAGAAATTAGTTGTAAGAGACAGCTGATAAAGGACTTATCGACAATGTACAAAGAACTCTAAAAATTCAACTATATAATATATATGTATACAATGAATACTATACAATATATAATATTCTGGAATATACTGAAATATATAAATAACCTGAAAATTATATAATTTATTATAAATATATATAAATTATATGTTTAGCCATGTATTCACACATTTAAATATCAGGGATGAAAATTGAGATCATCTGTGTCAACATAACAGCTCTTAATTCCAGAAAATTCTTGACCAAATAGATGGTATAAACCAATATGTCACTTTTTGCTATAGGAAACTTTTGTAAATGAATTTATCTAAAGTATTCATTCATCTAAACAAATAGTTCACAATAATATGTGTGACGTCAAAAAATTTTGTTATCAAAATTCATCTCAAGACCTTATCTTTGATGAGTCCACCAAAGCTAAATTACTTTTTCATGAACATTGACTGATCAATTATTTTAACACCCTCAGTGACCCACTTTAAACCACATGAGCCCAGCTGGTAGTCTCCAGTGATTTTCTCCCACTGAGATTTGGATTATTTTCGTCTCTATTACACTAGATTCCATAAATATGGATTCACTTGATCATCTGGTTATTCTGGTAATCTTTTTGGGTTGAGGAGTTGGCCCTTGACAATATATTTATATAGACATTACAAGGTTCATTTTCTTGCAATATCCTTTAGTTTAGTACATAATTGTCTATACAGATGTTGGCTCATATTTTTATTCTTTATATTGATTCACTTGAAAATCATGCTTATTAACTTTTTAGTAATATTTATATTTCATTTTACCAAAGCCAAGTAGAATTTTTTTTTTTTCAAACTAATTTTAGTTTACAGCATTATTAAAGAACGTTCTTGGTCTAATATACATGAAGTAGTCACTGAGCCAACTATTAGATATAATCAAAATTTAAAGTAATAAATAAGCTTATGAACTTAGCTTCTGCCTGTATCTATCACCTTCATAAATCATTGGTAGGCTTTCTTTCATTTAAGTCAGAGGATTGGGTATTGAAAAATCAGTTTGTAATCCATCTTCATGGGTTCAGAATCAGGCTTGCAGGGTCCAGATTATCCTTGCTTTCTCTTCTGGTTCCTTTGTATCTTCCCTTCTCAAATGTCTGCCCTGCAGACTGTTTGCTAGTTCTAGCACCAGATGGAAAGAGTAGCCTGATAAAGACCGTTTAACCATTATCCAAATTAGGGTCAAGTCCTAGTGGTTTGGTTTCTCTGACTGAATGCTAAAAAGATACACCGAACTTCTGCATATTATCACTTTAAATACCTGGTCTGCTCCAGTGATACCAGGCTATAAATGATACTCTAAATTCATCATATTCAAATTATTTTTGCAGCCTTGCTGCTTACAGATCGGTCTGCTTATAGGGAATCAACTCATTCCCCTTCAAGTGAAGGAATCTACTTTATCTTTAAAAGAACAATTCAGGAAAAAAGAGAGAGAGAGAGATGCAAATTATAAGACTCTATTAAAGAACAAAATGTGGGTTGCTGGAGGGGAGGTGGGTATTAAGGAGGGAGAGCACTTATGATAAGCACTGGGTATTATATGCAAATGATGAATCACTAAAGTTTACTCCAGAAACCAGTATTACATTGTATGTTGACTAATTAGAATTTAAATAAAAACTTGAAATAAAAACAATTCAAACATTCTCTTTGAAACTGTTATAACTACAATGAATTTTTTTTTTTTTTGAGAGATAGGGAGCATTGTGTGTGCATGAGCAAGGAGAGGGACAGAAAGAGAGGGAGAAGCAGACTCTCTGGTTGTCCAGGATCATGATCTGAGCCAAAAGCAGACACTTAACTAACTGAGCCACTGAGGCACCCCTGGTTTTATTTTTCTATATAATAAACGTGATATTCCTTTGAACTGAGATTTGACTACACACTAATCTATATAGTTCCTCTACCTTCCAAATGTGGTTGACAGATTGGGAGAAAAAAAACAAAAATTATTTTTATAAATTTTATATTTATTTCTGTAACACCATTAGACACATAGTGTGAAGTCAACTAATCTCTTTTAAGTATTAATGCACAAAATATACATCTCTACTTTAGAAAAAAATCCATTTTCTAATCCAGAATACTATAAAAATATGAAAATAGTCATATAGGAAATGTCACACATCAGAATCCAGGATGGGGAAGAGTGAGGGTTGGGCCTGCAATCACAGTGCAAAAATTAAACTTGAAGAAAAACACATTACATTTACTCTAATTCTTTTGAAAGACTTCCATGAAATTTTACTATACAAACATGAAGGACTAATAGTATTGTTTAAAAATTACTTTAAAACTTAATTTGAGTTTTATTTGTTTTGCTATTAGATATATAACTTTCTATAAGCAAAGAACGGTGAAAAAGTAGACATTCCAGTCCAAAGTAAAATGGCAATCAATTTTATATTGTCTTTAAAAAATGTATTTATAAACTTAAATTCTAAAAGTTAATGAAAGAATTTAGTACCCTGTAATAGATTTCTTATTAATACAACCAAGTCTTCTTTCTTTACAAACAGATTTAAACACATTTCTACATTCTGATAGAATCATATATTGAAAGACTGAGAATAAGAAACACATGGTCTCAGACAGTCTTATGTGTATAATCAATTACACAGTCCTGTAAAAGTATCTGACACATTTATTCATTTGTCATTAATTTATAAAGGGTAACAATAACTATGCCTTCAGAGTAAAAAAAAAGTCAAAGAAATAGAATTTAGCAGAGAAAAATAGATTTTAAAATAGAAATTTGGACTTTATACATGAGCTGGAACATAAAAATAAATGTAATGTCCCTGGCACTTATCTGTTTTATGTCTAAAATATCTTAACTACTTATTTCCCATTTTAGGTACTGAATTCAGATTTATGTTACTGGATTGATTGTTAAATGGAGTCATCATTCTTTTTCAAATCATACTGCTGGCAGACGTTCACCAGTAGCTTATACATTAATTAAGGTCTTCATTTTATTTTAATGTATCCTTCAAAGTCACTCACTTTCCTAGACCAGAGTTGAAATTAAATAATTTTCTCCATGAATTCAAATTTGGGCAACATGAGGCTTAAAGCAGATCAATTAATGATTGACAGGTTATCTTTTCATTTTAAGTCTACTTAAGGTAAGTATCTAAAAGATTAAGTACCTGAAAGGAGACAAACTAAAAGAATGAAACAAGAGAATTAAAAAATCTTTTTAAAATATGATGTTAGAAGACAAAAATAAACTAATGTGATCATAAGATATCATTAGATCTCCCCTAGGCTATAGCAACCACCTCCTAACTGATTCTCTAAAACCTATTCTTGTCCTTTAAAATCAATGTGTGCACTAATTTTTAGTGCAAATTTAATGATGCCACTCTCCTGCTTAAAATCATTCAATGGCTTGTCTTTGCTCTTGGAATAAATTCCAAAATTCTTAATGTGGCTGGTAAATCCCTGATGGTCTAAGCCCAGTCTTATTCCTCACCACAGTTGTAATCTGTTCTTAGGGTTAGTGAACTTTCACTTACAATCTGTTCTTATGGGTAGTAAACTTCCTGTCTTAGGACTTCAAAAATCATTTCTTTCTACAGTAGAAATTTCCCATTATCTTCTCCCTTGGCTATGTAGGAAATTCATTTATTAGCTCATGCTTAAACCTCACCACAAAAGAAGCCTCCTCTACTTCTCAAATTTCAGTAGAATCTTGGTTACATTCCTTCAAATCATGCTGTATTTTTTCACTCTAAATCAATGTTTTCTTTCCCATCAGTGTCTATATTATTTTTAAATGTTATATTTTCCAGTATTTAATATAGAACATGTAACATAGAAAATGATCAATAAATGTGTGAATTCACAAATAACACTAATGCTATTCAAATTTATTATAAAATTCACCTTCTATTTTAAGTTTAACCTAAACTTAGGATAAATATTTATAAATGGCTAGTAAAATATTGTTTATTTTAAGCCATTACTAATCACTGGCAGATGGCTTTCTAAAACTATAACTTTAGATATGGTCCTTGGTAAGAAACATACTATAAATATTACCAACAAATTTATAACTTCAACCAGAATTCAATTCATTTCCTTGGTGGATGACTAATATTTTGTATTAATTAGGTGCCCGAGTTCTGAACCAGTCCATGCTCAACAAATTTTTGCTAGCCACTGACAGCTGATTGAACTGTCTTCTCAAATCTCTAGGTTTTGTTGTTGTTGTTGTTGTTGTTGTTTGTTTGTTTTGTTTTTTGTTTTTTGTTTTCCTGATAGTATCTGTGTCCTATCTCATGTAATGATCTCTCTCTCTCTCTGCTTCTCTCCCACCAGTCCCCATCTCCCTCTCATCCATATATCTATCTATCTAAACTAACCAACCAACTACTAGCTGGCAACCTTCATCAACTAAGCTTTTTCTTATTTATCTTGTCTTTGATCTTGGCCTTTGCTGCATTCCCTGACAGACAATTTAAAAGACCTGGGTCCTTTGGTTTAGTATATGCTCTGGCTCTTGTCATATTACCAGTTAGAACCAATGCTCACTTGAACCCAGCTTAGCAAAGGGTGGAGTTCAGACAACTCATAGGGAATTCCCTGGTAGTCAAGCAAGGAGATGGTTTCTTCAAAGAAGACAGATTGGGTAATGAATAAGACAGGGGAGTATAACTTACAAAAAAAATTGCCAATGAAATATGAGAGTCTACATTTGAATATTTAACTAGAAATCAAGAAGAAGAAATTATATAAAAAGAAATGAAAGTAGGTTATACATGTGCACTGACTGAGAATAAAGATGTGTGAAGGCCTAAGAATCTGCAGTTCATTCACAAAGGCAACTTTACTATCAAAAGACCATAAAGAACACAAGGAAGAAAGATTTGAAAAGAGTAAAATGGTCACTGCATACACAATGCAAAAATTATAAACACAGAAAACATGCTCAAACTCACTAAAAAGAAATGGGAAATGCACCTGAAAAGAGAGAGATTTCAATTCAACATGGCAATACGAGATCCTGAATTTACTTCTTCCATGAAACAGTGAATCTGTAGCTTCATATGGAATAATTTCATCTAGAGAAAAAAAAAACAGAAAAAAAAACGTAAAAATTGGCTGACTGCTCTTACTCATTGGGAGAATGAGAGAAGGCCCACGTCTGAGTAGAAGAGGAGGATACAGTCTTACCATAAAACCCACCCCTAGTGCAGTGACTCATAGTCAAGAATGAGCTTAAAACCTGGAGCTTCTCCACATTGGGCACCCCTAACTTAAAAGACCTCCACTAATATTTTAATATTAGAAGACCTAAATAGAGAAATAGCAATACAATTAGCATAAGAGATTTACATAAATGGAAAGGTCATCTGAACAGAAATATCAAGAAGAAAACAGAGGTTCTAAGTACATTAGACCTGATGAATTTAATAGGCATATATAGAATATTGCATCCAAAAACTACAGTATGTATTTTCCTCTCAAGTACACACAGAATATTCAGAAAGACAGATCATATGTTACGCCACAAAACCTGTCTTAATAAATTTGAAAAGAGAAATAATGTTAAGTATCTTTTCTGACCCCTGTGGTATGAAACTAGAAATCAATTACAAGAAGAAAACTGGAAAATTCACAAAAATTAAATAACGTGATAGTGAACAACCAATGAGTCAATGAGGAAATTAAAATAAATAAAAATAGCTTGAGGTAAATGAAAATAGAAATATAACATCCCAAAACTTATGCAGAAAAAGCAGTTCTGGGATGCCTGGGTGGCTTAGTGGGTTAAAGCTTCTGCCTTTAGCTCAGGTCGTGATCCCTGGATCCTGGGATCTAGCCCAACATCAGGCTCTCTGCTCTGTGGGGAGCCTGCTTCCCCCTCTCTCTGCCTGCCTCTCTGCCTACTTGTGATCTGTCTGTCAAAAAATAATATATATATATGTATATAAATACATATATACACACACACACACACATATATCAAAAGAAAAAGAAAAGAAAAAGAAGTTCTAAAAGGGTAGTTCATAGTGATAAATGCCTACCTCAAAAAACAAAAACAAAAAAAAATATTCAAATAAACAATCAGATTTTATACCATAAAGAACTAGAAAGACAAGAACAAACAAAACCCAACGTTAGCAAAAGGAGAGAAACACAAAAATCAGAGTGGAAATATATGAAATAGAGACTGAAAAAGATAAAAATTAAGAGCTGATTCTTTGAAAAGATAAAATTAACAAACCTTTACCTATACTCAAAAGGAAAAAAAGAGAACTCAGAATAGGAAACAAAAAGAGGTTACAACTAATGCCATAGAAATGCAAAGTATCATGAGAGATTGCTAAGAACAAATATATCCCTACAAATTTGAAAGAAACAAAAAAAGCATGAACTCCTAAAAACATGTAACCTACCAAGACTGAATCATGAAGAAATAAACAAATCTGAAAAGAAAAATTACTAGTTAGAACATTGATCAGTTATCAAAACCTTCGCAAACAAACAAAAAAGCCCAGGACCAGATGGCTTCACTGACAAATTCTATGAAACATTCAAAATAATTAATACCAATCCTTCTCAAAGTCTAAACAAACAAACAAACAAAGGGGAAATATATTTTAAGAGGCCAACATTACTCTGATACCAAAACAATGACTCCACAAGAAAAGAAAATTACAGGCCAATCTCCCTGATGAAGATAGATGCAAAAACTGTTAACAAAATATTAGCAAACCAAATTCAACAGTACTTTAAAAAGATCGTGCATCATGATCAAGTGCAATTTAATCCAGAGATGCAAGGATGGGTGATCATCCACAGATTAATCAATGGGATACACCACATTAAAAAATAAATGATAAATATCATATGATCAACTAAATAAATGCAACAAAGCATTTGACAAAATTCAACATCTATTTATGATTTTAAAAATTCTCAACAAAGTGTGTATAATGGAAACGCTCCTCAACATAATAAAGGTCATATGTGTTAAGCCGATAATAAATTCATGCTCAGTATGAAAAGCTCTTAGCTTTTCACTAAATTCAAAAATAAGACAAGAATGTTCATTCTCAGCACTTCAGCTTAACATAGTTCTGGAAGTCCTAGCTAGAGAAATTAGGCAAGAAAAATAAAAGGTATCCATACTGGTAAGGGATAAGTAAAATTGTCACTATTTGCTGATGACATTATATATAGAAAACCCTAACCAAAAAATTAGAACCAAATAATTCAGTAAGGTTGCAGGATACAAAAATCAATATATAAAAATCTGTTGCATTTCTTTTCACTAATAGTGGACCATCAGAAACAGAAATAAAACAATTGTATTTATAATTATATAAAATAATAAAATACCTAGGAATTCACATAAAGAGATAAAAGACTTGTACACTAAAACTCTAAGATGTTTCATGCTCATCAGTTGGAAGAGTTAATAATATCAATATGTCCATACTGCCCAAATCAATCTACAGATTCAGTGCAATCCCTATCAAAATGCCAATGGTATTTTTCACAGAAATAGAACAAACATTTTTAAAATTTGTTTAAAATCATAAAAGATACAGAAGGGCCAAATAAATCTTGAGAAAGAACAAGCCTGGAGGCATCACAATCCCAGACTTCAAACTATATTACAAAGCTATAGTAATCAAAACAGTGTGGTACTGACATACAAACATACACATAGATAAAACAAGCAAACAAACAAACAAAAAACAAACAAAAAAACGGAATAGAGAATCCAGAAATAGACCCACACATATATGGTCAATTATTTACAACAGAAGAGCCAAGAATATGCAATGACAGAAAAACGGTCTTTTCAACAAATGGTGGTGCTGAGAAAATTAGAGAGCCACATACAACAGAATGAGACCTGACTGCTTTCTTATATCATACACAAAAATTAACTAAAAACAAAGACTTGAATGTAGGACCTGAAGCAATAAAACTCCTAGATGAAAACAGATGGTAAGGTTCTGGAGGCCAATCTTGGATAGGACTATTTGGATCTGACATTAAAGCAACAAAAGCAAAAAGAAACAAGTTAGACTACATCAAATTAAAAAGTTTGTGCACACCAAAGGAAGCCATCAACAAAATGAAAAGGCAACTTACTGAATGGAGAAAATATTTGCAAGTCATATCAGATAAGGGGTTAATGTCCAAAATATACAAAGAACTCACAGTTCAATAACAGCAACAGAAGCCATGAAACACAATCTGATTTTAAAATGAGCAGAGGATTGAATAGATATCTTTTCAAAGAGTATATACAGATGGCCAAAAAGTACATGAAAAGATGTCAACATCACTAGTCATCAAGGAAATGCAAATCAAAACCACAAGATACTGCTTTACACCTCTTAAAATAGCTATTTTCAAGAAGACCAGAAATCACAAGTGTTGACATGGATGTGGAGAAAAGGGGTCAATTGTACACTGTTGGTGAGAATGTGAATTGGTGCAGCCACTATGAAAACAGTATGGATGTTGCTGAGAAAATTAATAGAACTACCATATGATCCAAATTCTACTTCCGGGTGTTTATACGAAGGAAACAAAAACACTAATTCGAAAAGATATATGCATCCCCATGTTCACTGAATCATTATTTACAATAGCCTGTGTCACCACAAGTGTGAACAACCTTTGTCTGAAAACTGATGAACATAAAAGAAAATGTGGCACATAGGTAAAATGGAATAACATTCTACCACACAAAGAAGATTGAAATCTTCCCCAACAGGTGGTGGATCCTTATGGTATAATGCTAAGTAAAAAAAAAAAAAAAAAAAAAAAAAAATACAACAACCAAGCTAATGGATATAAAGAACAGATTGGTTCACCCCCAAGGTAGAGGGGGTGTGGTCAAAAGGTAAGTATTTCCAATATAAAATAAGTCATGGGGCTGTAATTTATGGCATTGTGACTATAGTTATTATAGTACTGCATACTTGAAAGTTAAGAGACTAAATGTTGAAGTTCTCATCACACACACAAAAAATTACAACTGTGTATGGTGATCAATGTTAACTAGAGTTACTGTGCTGACCATTTCACAATGTATACAAATAGGAAATAACTGTATTGACACCTTAAGCTAATATGTTATATCTTAATTATACCTAAAAATTAGCTTTCCTAATTATTATATTGGAAATATTAACTTTGATATTATCAATTATGAAGAGAGGATTCTCATGCTCTGCTGATACTATTAACTGGCCCATAGCCACTTTTGAGGGCCATTTATTGCTTCTATATCAATTAAAACCCACAATGCACAAATATATATTTTCAAGGAGACATGTAAAATCATTGCTTTTAATTGCTTAAGTTTGGATTCTAAATACCAATGACAAAATAGTTTAAAAAAACTTGGATACATCTATTCAATAAAATACTAAAATATATTTTAGAAGCATGACGTAGATCTTGATATGAACTGTGAGAAATAAATATCCATGTAAGATGTTTGACCATTCAGTTTAACTTGCCTGAGATATTATTGCCTGATACCTATTGTCTTGGTAGCCAGTCCAGTGTAGAATCTTTTCCAAATATCTCATTGTTAACATATTGTTAATAGCTGTGTGAAAATAAGCTAATATGGATTTGGTAGATCTCTACCCCATACTTCCATCTTACACTATCGTCTCATTTACTAATGTGTAAAAAAACATGTTCAGTGAACAGCATTTTACCTTAACATGAGATCAAATATAATTTAAATGACCAGCAATATTTCAGGTAAGTATATGGAAATGAAAAACAGATTGCTTGCCAAAAAGATGATGGAGATCACTACACTTTCATGTGCTTTCAGATGGTGGTGGAAGACATATTTGATGTTACTGCCTTTGTCAGATATAGTGTTTATCAGCCCATTTTGTTTTGTTGAAGGTTAAAATCAGGAAGATGCACAAAGCCATCAGACCACAAGCTGATACAGTGGGAAATACAGCAAAATATAATTTAAGTGTAAGAGAAAGTATAAGAACTAAAAGCTGGGTAGTCAGTCCTCCCATAGAGGTAATGAAGACCAGATGATCACTCAGTTGGTTGCATCACTTATTGCACAGTGGTAATCTACAAATATTTATTATAGTGTTTTTGTAATTTTACCTTATTTTGCAATAAATCTTTTCATCATCAGAGAGCTAAAAATTCTGCATATTAAATAAACAATATGCATTCTTTTTTTTTTTTTTAATTTTAAGAAAGTTGATGATAGGGGCACCTGGGTGGCTCAGTGGGTTAAGCCTCTGTCTTCAGCTCAGGTCATGATTTCAGGGTCCTGGGATCCGGCCCCTCATTGGGTTCTCTGCTCAACAGGGAGCCTGCTTTCCCCCACCTCTCTCTACCTGCCTTTCTGCCCACTTGTGATCTCTGTCAAATAAATAAATAAAATCTTTAAAAAAAAAAAGTTGATGATGAACACAGAGCTTGCTCAAAAACATGCAACTTAATATTTTTTTAAATTTTTATTTTCCATGGAATGATTTAAGAAGACCTATGTTTTGCAGCATCAAAATTTAGTGAAATATTAAAGGAATCAAAGCTGATAAGACTTACTTGACAAGTTTTATCTATAAAAGAATTTGTTGAAGAAAGGTGGCAAAAGACAAAACCCAAGAAAATAGTTGGGCTGATGTATTTACACATCTGTATGTTAAAGACATATATGTAAAAACCTTGTATTTAACTAACCTTGCTCTGAATATATGAGGTACTTTAACAACTGCAGAATAATTTCTTAGTAAAAAATAATATAATCTGCAAAGGATAGTTTAATAAAGATGTTGGCAATTTCAAATTAATTAACCATAAAACAGAAATGTAAAAACTATAGGCATTTCAAATAATAAAAAAAATTATATCATAGGAATAACTCTTCATTAAATGTTTGGTGGAAGTCACCTGTGAAATCATCTGGTACTGGTCTTTTGTTTTTCTCAACCATTCCAAAAAATATGAGAGGAATAAAAGTCTCCATTCATTCTATGGGGCCAGCATTATCCTGATGCCAAAACCCAAGACACTATTAAAAAAAAAAAAAGAACCACTACATGTCAATATCTCTGATAAACATAAATGCAATAATCCTCAATAGAATATTAGTAAACCAAACTGAATGATACATTAAAATAAATAATTGACCACAATCATGTGGGATTTATTCTTGGGATGCAAGACTGGGTCAATATTTACAAGTCCATCAATGTGATACATGTCAACAGGAAAAAAGAATAAAAATTATATGATCTCAATAGACGTAGAAAAAGCACTTGACAAAGTACAACATTCATTCATGATAACTCAACAAAGTAGATTTAGAGGGAACGTACATCAACATAATGTAGGCTATGTGGAAAAAAAGTTCACAGCTAACATCATACTCAGTGGTGAAAAACACAGCTTTTTCTTTAAGATCAGGAAAAGACAAGGAGGTCCACTCTCACCAATGTAATGCAACATAGTACTAGAATATCTAGCCACAACAATCAGACAGGAAAAAGAAGTATCGGACATCCACGTGGGTAAGGAAGAAATAAAACTTCCACTGTTTGCAGATGACATGTATATATAGTATGGAGCAAACCCTTAAGACTTCACCAAAAACTACTAGAACCGATAAATGAATTCAGTCAAGTTGTAGGATACAATATCAATGCCCATAAACCTGTTCCATTTGATACACTGATAATGAAGAAGCAGAAAGAGAAATTAAGGAATCCATCCCATTTACAATTACACCAAAAAAAAAAAACTACCCAGGAATAAACTACCCAGGAATAAATAAAACTACCCAGGAAGACCTGTATTCTGAAAATGATGAAATGTTGAAAAATTGAAGATACAAACAAATTCAAAGATATTTTATGCTCAGGGATTGGAAGAACAAATATTGTTAAAGTGTCCATGCTACCCAAAGCAAACTATAGATTTAATTCAATCTCTATCAAAATACCAAGAGCATTTTTCACAGAACTAGAACAAATAATACTAAAATTTGTATAGAACTCTGAATAGCCAAAGCAACCTTGAGAAAAAAGAACAAAGTTGGAGGTACTAAAATTCCAGATTTCAAGATATACTACAAATCTGTATTAATCAAAACAGTATGACACTGGCACAGAAATAAACACATAGATATATAAAACAGAATAAAGAACCCAGAAACAAACCTACATTTATATGGTCAATTAATCCACAACAAAGGAGGCAAGAATTTACAGTAGGGAAAAAGCAGTCTGTTCAATAAATGGTGCTGGGAAAACTGTGCAGTGATATGATATGCGAAAGAATGAAACTGGACCACTTTCTTACACCATGTACAAAAATAAACTCAAAAAGGATTAAAAACTTGAGTGTAAGACCTGAAACTGTAAAACTCCTAGTAGACAACATGAGCAGTAATTTCTACAACAGAAGTTGTAGAAAGATTTTCTAGATATATCTCCTCAAGCAAGGGAAACAAAAGCAAAAATAAACTTCTGGGACTACATCAAAATAAATAGGTTTGGACAGGAAAGGAAATATTCAATAAAAAGGCAACCTACTGAATAGGAGAAGAAATTTGCAAATGATATATCCTTTAGGGGGTTAATATCAAAAATCTATAAAGAATGTCTACAACTCAACACCAAAGAATAATCCAACTAAAAAATAGGCAGAGGATCTGGATAGAAATTTTCTAAGATATACATATGGGCAACAGATACATGCAAAGATGCTAAACATCACCAGTCATTAAGAAAATGTAAATCAAAATCAATCACAATGAGGTATTACCTTACACTTGTCAGAATAGCTAAATTTATAAAGAGAATAAAAAGTGATGGTGGAGATCTGGGGAAAAAGGAAAAAGAAAACTTTAATGCACTGTTGGTGGAAATGCAAATTGGTGGAAATGCAAAAGCCGGTGTGGAAAATAATAGGGAGTTTCCTATTATTTTTGAAATAATCAAAATTATAAATATCCAATAATCAAATAATTCCACTACTGGGTATTTACCCAAAGAAAAGAGAAACACAAATTCAAAAAATTATATGCACCTCTTGTGTCTTTTGCAGCTTTACAATAGCCAAGATATGGAAGCAACACAAGTGTCCATCCATAAATGAATGGATAAATAAAACGCAGTGTATACACACACATACACACACCTGTATACATCCATACACAATGGAATATTATTTGGCTATAAAAAAGAATGCAACCTTTCCATTTGCTACACGTAGAATTTAAGAAACAAAACAAGAGGAAAAAAAGAGAATCAAAAAAACAGATCCTTAAATACAGAGCAAAACACTGGTGTCTACCAGAGGGGAGGTAGGAGAGGGGATGGATGAAAAAAACAAAAGAGATTAAGAATACACTTATCTAAACCTGGCGATTCGCAGACCTGTACCCCTGGGGATAAAAATATATGTTTATAAAATTAAAAAAAAAAAAAAAAGAATACACTTATCTTGGGGCACCTGTGTGGCTCAGTGGGTTAAAGCCTCTGCCTTCCGCTCAGGTCATGATCCCAGAGTCCTGGGATCATGCATCTGGCTCTCTTCTCAGCAGGGAGCCTGCTTCCCTTACTCTCTCTCTGACTGCCTCTTTGCCTACTTGGGATCTCTGTGTGTCAAATAAATAAAATCGTAAAAAAAAAAAAGAATACACTTATCTTGATGAGGACTGAGAAAAGTATAGAAATGTTGACTCATATTGCACACCTGAAACTAATGTAACACTGTATGTTTATTATATTTTAATAAAAATAGTAGTAATTAGATCATATTTTAAATAATTTTTCATAAATTTTAATAGAAAAAATACTTTTTCATTGAACTATCAGTGATATAGTATTCAAAATATGTATGGAAGGAAATGGATAAATTGTATAAAAATGCATCAAGAATACTCTGGTTAGAGATTTTTGCTTGTTCAGAAAATTAATGTACACACTCACTTTAATATTGCTTCAGAATTATTCAATGTTTAAGAAAATACTTATGTTTTTGAAAATATAATTTGAATAAAGCTGCTTTATAGGCCCATTGATAAAATAATTTGGCAGCCACTAAATATTTAAATTTATTAATTTAATTATTATTAATTTAATTAATTTAATTAATATTATTTATTAATTTATTAACAAAATATTAATGACTTTTGCATTTTCTTATTTTCTCAAAAAGTGTTCTGGTTTGGTTGTCACCCTCTGTATAACATAAAATATTAAGTGAAATGAGCCTGTTGCACAAGTAGTACACCATTTATATAAAAAAACTTATTAAAAATGACATTTATGTAATGTATTTTCTATATATCTTAAATATATTTTTCATTTCTCTGTGAATGTAAACACATACCACACACATCACACACACAATTACATACTTTTTTTTTAAGATTTTTTTTATTTGACAGAGAGAGATCACAAGTAGTCAGAGAGGCAGGCAGAGAGAGGAGGAAGCAGGCTCCCTGCTGAGCAGAGAGCCCAATGTGGGGCTCAATCCCAGGACCCTGGGATCATGACCTGAGCTGAAGGCAGAGGCTTTAACCCACTGAGCCACCCAGACCCCCCCCCCCCCCCACAATATATACTTCTAACATTGAAATGTTAGAGGTAGTTAATTCTGTAGGTGTATGGGACCAGAGATGGTTATTTTACTTAAGGTTTGACTGTGTAAGTCACTCTAGAATTCAGGATGTTGACCCTGGAGTTAAATATTTCAGACTCATCTATCAGCATTATAAATTATGATTAAAGTCAGGTAGATGAGTGAAAAGGAGCAGATAATATTTGTAAAAAGAAAATTTTACTACAGAAAAAGGGAAATATTGGGCAAATATTTAAGTGTTCAGTAGAGCAAGATGAATTTGGAGGATTAAGAAGAAAGAGACCAAGGCATTATGTGGTAGAGTCAAAAACAATATAAATATTCTTAAATAATAGGAATCACAGCCTGGCCATGCCTGTATTCTGAATGTCATGTACTAGGTAGGTGAAGATAAGTATTTATTGAAAGAATAAATGGATTTTAAAAAGGACCAGAGAAAATTTAAGAGAGGAAAAGTTTAGAGGGGATATGAATCAAGAACATCTATGTATTAAGTCGTAAACACTTTGGAGAGCTCTGTTGCTTTATAAAATAGTAGAAATTCCTGAACCTAATAGAGTCAAAAGTATGACATTCAATAAAAATGTTATATTAGTTTTTAATCTGGTTAATTCACAGTATCCTCCTATAGGGTATCTCTTTATATGTATTGATTTAAAGATTTTATTTATTTTTTGACAGAGAGATCACAAGTAGGCAGAGAGGCAGGCAGGGAGAAGTAGGCTCCCCGCTGAGCAGAGAGCCTGATGAGGGGCTCAATCCCAGGACCCTGGGATCATGACCTGAGCCGAAGGCAGAGGCTTCAACCCACTGAGCCACCGGGGTACTCCTTAGTCTGTATTTCATCTTCATATCTGTGTATACACACACACACACACACACACACACACACTCAGAGGGACTGAGAGACTGACAGAGGGAATGACCTGAGGGTCCACAATAAAGGTAAAGCAATTTTTACCTGATTATTTTCAATATTCATCAACCAAAGTGGACTTTAATCATCAGTTGCAGGACCACACTATAGATAACAAAAAATGCTGCCTACAGAAATCATCAGTTGATGAAGAAAAGAGAAGTTTGATAGAAACTCCCTTAGCAGTACTCCTGTCACTGTTGGGTTGACATCTGAATATTTTCTTATTTAGCTTAAGTAGTAAATAAACCCTGAGCATAATATTTAAAGGTATCCAGATATCAATGGTAATAGGAACTTTTATTTGCTTGTAACCAGGGAAGAGTTAAGATTGAGTTAATTTTTTTTAAAAAGCACTTATATATCATATAATAGATTTATAATAAATGTTTTTTAAACAATTACACTTTTTTAAGGTTTTTATTTATTTATTTATTTGTCAGAGAGAGAGAGAGAGCATGTGCAGGCAGGCAGAGAAGCAGGCAAAGAGAGAAGCAGGCTCCCCACTGAGTAAGGAGCCTGATGTGGGACTCAATCCCAGACCTACGATCATTACCTGAGCGAAAGGCAAATGCTTAACTGACTGTCACACAGGCATCTCTATAATAAATGTTTTAATACACAATGTATCATGAGAAAACTGGTGGGAGTTAAAGGCAAAAAATAAGTAAGTGTAGTTTTTCCATACATTTCTTTACCCTCTTACAGCATAAACATCTAGATAAGTCCGTCTTTCTCATTATTTAAATTAATACAATAAAAGTGGAATGAGTGATGTTCTCTAAATCTTCATTTCTCTTTAAGATTTATTTATTTTACAGAGAGAGAGGCAAGAGAGTGAATGATCACACATGGGGGGAGGGGCAGAGAGAGACAATCTCAAGCAGACTCCCACTGAGCAGGGAGCCTGACATGGGACTGACCCTGACATCACGACCTGAGGCAACAAGAGTCTGATGCTTACCCAACTGAGCCACCCAGGTGCCCCTCTAAATCTCCATTTCTAATAAGCAGTGGTTCCATCATATCATGTAAACTTAGGACTTTATTCATTTAATACAAATTAAATTTGGTTTCTGCCCATGCACACTTAATATAATCTTGGCTTCCAGAACTTAATGAATTTGTCCCTAAAATACAAAGCCCTGCCAAATATTATCACCACATTTGCTACAACAGCATAAAACCTCTCTTTCACTTTCAACTAAACAATAATTATCTCAAATAAAGTATGACACTACTTTTCTTCTGCTTTTTTATTATTTCCTCTACATTTGACCCAAAACATTACTCTTTGTACTATCATTTCCTTTTCTTAAAATTATGTTACATTTATTAAAATGTAAAATCTAACATTGTAATATGTTAAGATTCAATTTAAGTATTACTTTAAGAATATGGAGGAGGCATTTATGAAGCTATGGCAGGAACTGTGTGGAACTGGGTTCATTTAACTTTTACTCAGAAATTTTAGATAAATGATTTCCTCTGTAAAATATTTGAGTTGGGTCTAGTCTATTTTCTGAGCATGATATAATCTGATATAATCTAATATATATATATAATATGCATATTATTTTATATATATGTATATATATACACATATATATGTATATATATAATTTTCCCAACAGATTTTCTTTCTTTTTTTTAAGATTTTCTTTTTTTAATTTATTTAACACACACAGAGAGAGCACAAGTAGGCAGAGAGTCAGGCAGAGAGAGAGAGGGTTGCAGGCTCCCTGCTGAGCAGAGAGCCTGATGTGGGGCTCCCAAGACCATGACCTGAGCTGAAGGCAGAGGCTTAACCCTCTGAGCCACACGGGTATCCCCTCAACAGATTTTCTGTTCACCGGCTTCAAACCTAAGTTATGTCCTAAGACACATCTGCCAAGACTTTGCCTTTAGCCTCAGGTAAATACATGATCAGGTAGTTATAGCAGGGAAATGCAAAGAAAGGATTCTTTCCCTTATGTATTAGAAGATCGATAAAATTATATACATAAACCTATATACACACTATATTTAGATTTTCTTTTTACCAGTGTGCTTCCTCTCATCTGTTTGTTTGTTTTTTAAGATTTTTATTTATTTATTTGACAGAGATCACAAGTAGGCAGAGAGGCAGGCAGAGAGAGAGAGAGAAGGAAGCAGGCTCCCTGCAGAGCAGAGAGCCCGATGTGGGGCTCCATACCAGGACACTGGGATCATGACCTGAGCCGAAGGCAGAGGCCTTAACCCACTGAGCCACCCAGGCGCCCCCCTCTCATCTGTTTTTGCTTGTCATACTATTTTCAGTTCTGTAGACTTCAAATTCTATATACTAGGAAAATAAATCCATCTTACAGTCACAGTCTCAATGAAGACTACTCCAATAAGTAAATGTTTCTCTGGTTTTTAGGTGGTTACTGAAAAGTTAAAATAGTTCTAGTATGTTGCTTTCTATTTTATTGATTATCTTTTTCACTTTTATAGGACTCACTAAATCAGGATTGGTTTGACTTTTAACGTAACTGTAGATCAATTTACATTTTATTTTCTCGGGGATTCCTACTCTTCTAAAATTAAAAAAAAAAGAAAAAAAAAAAGAAAAAACAACCCGAATCATGTTAATCTATTGATGAAACCAAAAGTATTTTTACTACCTTTTCATTTTCTTGGGACTCTTTCATTGTAAGAATGTCTTTCCATAAACAGAAATATTTACTCGTCATTTGATCTTACAGCTGAATATGCAGTATCTCCCAGAAATCTTTCAATACTCTTATGAAATAGGTAGAAGCAATTGCAATTAATCTCCTTATTTTTCAAATGAAAAACACTGGCTGAGGAGTTCAGCTCCTGGCTAAAAACCTACACCCTATTTTTCAGACGGGCTCTAATAGGCACTTAAAAGGCTTTATCTGGCAGGCCTTTGAAGGACAGCTCCCTCCCCACACTAAACTCCAACACAAGTAGCGCTTTGCTATCCCCGAGGAGGGCAGTGGCAGCCAGGGTGTCATGCCCCTCTGGCTGGTCGTGATTCTTACATGCTTATATTCTTAGCTCAGGTCCTTTCACTGCTAGGTCTCTATCTGAAGGCTTTGGCTGAGCGCTTCTTCAGATGCCTCTGCCAAGACTTACTATTTTGGGGTGAGGGGGGAAACTTGGAGCACAGTTTTCTTTGCTCTGACTCAGTACCCCGTGCCTTCAGTCCTTACTCTTTGACCCCTACCCCAGGGTTTAACACTCCAGGGTCCATAAAACTGCCAGAGCCTTTTGTCCCGGACATTCTCAACAATGAAACATCTGTGCATGTGTGCGGATCACCCAACTAACCCTCCACCGGTATTTCCTTTCTTGGGGGAAAATAAAATGCGAGAAGTTGGCCATTCCTCCTGGTTTAGATTCTTGCTTATATCATTTCAGAGCGATTAAAGACCTCTTTCATTTTTGTTTGTTGCTTTAATTGCCTGCTCCTGGCCACGGAGCTCTCTCTCTCCCAGCTTAGCTGAGCTCCTGGCACTGGCATATACAGATACTAACACCAAATTCCTGGGTAAAGCCTACAGCAAGAACGATTCCAACAACTCCGGTATTTCTAAAAGAAAATGAATGTGTTAATTTTTCCTCAACCTTCTTAATTGAGCATTGCTAAGGCAGACACTCTGTAGAGCTTCCACTAAAACATGGAACAATGCAATGTTCACTTCTAACCCACGATAACTCTAAGTAAGTCAAAGCCAAACAGAGCCTCAGTCCCTTCAGGTTTGTAAAACAAAAATACCGTAGACTGAATGATTTAAAAACAATAGTAACTATTTCTCACAGTTTTGGAGGATGAGAAGCCCAAAATTAGGTTGTCAACACCATAGAGTTGCAGTTAGAGCCCTCTTCAGCTTCGGGGTTTCAGATGGCCTACATCTGAAGACTTCGCAAATAAGAGACTGGAAGCCGGGCTCTGCAGCCTCTTATAAAGGCATTAGTGCCACTCATTAGTGCTCCAGCCTCACGAGGTAATAGGACTCTAATCACCTGCCAAAGATCCCACCTCCTGCAGCGCCTGGGTGGCTCAGTGGGTTAAAGCCTTTGCCTGAGCTAAGGTTTGTGATCCCAGGGACCTCAGATCGAGCCCCACGTCGGGCTCTCTGCTCAGGGGAGAGCCTGCTTCCCCTTCTCTCTCTGCCTACTTGTGATTTCTCTCTTTCTGTCAAATAAATAAAGAAATTAAAAAAAAAAATCCCACCTCCTAAGACCATCACATTTAGGGGTAGGGTTTTGACTTATACTCTTTTTTTTTTTTTTTTAAGATTTTATTTATTTATTTGACAGAGAGAGAAAGAACACAAGCAGGGGAAGCAGCCTCCAGGATCCTGGGATCATGACCTGAATGGAAGGCAGACCCTTAACCTGCTTAGCCACCCAGGCGCCCCATGTTCCCTATTCTTTTAAGAAGAAAGCAAACTAAATATCTTGATGACCAATACCTTGTCTCAATTTTATCTTAGTCCTGTGCTGGAAAACTATGTATTTTGGCTACACGTGCATTTTTATTTCCTTTTTCTTAATATCTAAGTCTTTGTCTTTTCCCCTTGCATAATTTGCCAATAAGGATTTCTTCAAGTTAGGAACTACAATTGACATACAGATTAGTCTTCTTTCCAGTATGTTCTGATGACTACATGACAGATTTTATTATTCAAAATTAGACATTTTTATTCATCTCTGGCTCTCCTTAGCGCCTTACAAACAGTTGGGACCAAACCAAAGATGGTTTTCTAGTAGAAATAGAAAGATACTAGAGTTGTCAAGGCTCAAGTTGGGGCTCAAAGAATACAACTGCTCACCTAATTTGAGAAATTGTCCAGACTGAGTCATTCAGGGCTTCATGTTTTGCATGTGTATCCCCAGCACTGAAAGTCTTACCTAAGGCAGATGGCAGCTAGAGCTTTCTTGCTTTGGGACACTCTAGTCCGTACTTCAGATATGGTATCTCTGTGAACATTTTGTAAACTTAAATTTTCCTGAAGATTTGGGGTTGTCTTATACTATTTCTAGATGTCTTATACTTCATGAACTCAACTTTTTACCCTCCCACTTTAGTTTTTCCTTTGTCACCGTTCAACTGTATGAGGAATTAAAAATATTTAGCTTCTGTACTGTCAAAAAGTGACCCTACAAGCCCACCTCCACCTGCTCCAAACACCGGGTACTGAAATTAGACAATTGGAATGGTGTTTCAAAATCTCCATTTCTTTGAATTATTATTTCCAGTGTTATAAAGTTCATCATCTATCAGTGTGGCAAAAACTTTGACTGCAAAAGAAATCATCTCATGTGTGGCTACCTAAATCTGATTACACTCAAGTGATTTACATGAGAGGTAAAAGCAAAGGATGTGCCTGATTCTGATTCCAAACATAATAAATGTACAGAATCCAAATATTTCAACTCAATATGAGTAAGGGGGAAGGAGGGTAGAGATATCAAGTTTCAGGTATCCAGATTGTAGTTAAAAAATTAGTTTCATTTTATAATCCAGTTTAATAACTGTTGAAGGAATACTCATTTGCTCTAAGGAACTGATCAAAAAAGTGAAAACATTTGTCTCTTGTGTAGAAACTTTGAATACAACTCAATGTGACTTTCAGTTCAGGAAAAACATAGCTGAAGATTTATGGAAAGAAAAATCCTTAAGCTAAAACCCCCGTGGTACCTTTGTTTAATCCAGTATTTTCCACGTGGTTTGGTAAAATAATTACTTACCTTAAGATAATGGTTCATCAGGTTCCACAAGTCTTTTTTTTTTTTTTTTAAGATTTTATTTATTTATTTGACAGACAGAGATCACAAGTAGGCAGAGAGGCAGGCAGAGAGAGAGGTGGAGGCAGGCTCCCTGCAGAGCAGAGAGCCCGATGCGGGGCTCAATCCCAGGACACTGGGATCATGACCGAGCTGAAGGCAGAGGCTTAACCCACTGAGCCACCCAGGCGCCCCTGGTTCCACAAGTCTTAAAGTGTTTTTGTTTTAAAGTTGTTTCAGAAATTATTCTAATTTTACATAGCATCTCCTGCTTAGGTTGGAAAATCCAGGGGCCAGGGTTTTACTGGATCCATCTTTCAAACATGCATAATACAATTCAACTTTTTCATGACTCACTTTTGCACTGCTTTAGGACACTGATTTTTCCCTTATTTAACTCAGAGTATATATTATTTTGTTCACAGTTTTTACTGTTTATTTTATATCCAATACTATATCAGGTCTCTGTGGTTATTTGTATTTAGAAATGTGTATCTCTTGGGAAATCAACTCTATTTTTAGCCACTAGAAGGAGAATCAGTTCCTGTTTCTCTAGGTCACTAATAAGAGAAAACACACAGCGCTCAGAGATTCTGATTAGTACATACTTATAAAATGAAAGAAATAGTTTTTCCAAATAAAAACACTTATTAAGGGGTGCCTGGGTGGCTCAGTGGGTTAAAGCCTCTGCCTTCGGCTCAGGTCCTGATCCCAGGATCCTGGAATCGAGCCCCACATTGGGCTCTCTGCTCAGCAGGGAGCCTTCTTCCTCCTCTCTCTCTCTCTGCCTGCTTCTCTGCCTACTTGTGATCTTTCTCTGTCAAATAAATAAATAAAATCTTTTAAAAAGTTATTAATATGATTTTATGATCAAATTGTTATATATACACTTATTATAGATTACTATCCCTACCTGGGAAAAGGTGGGTAGAAATTGATAGGACTTGTTGCGCCTCATTAGTGTGTGTGTGTATGTGTGTCTGTATGTGTGGTGTCTTATATTAGATGTGGTGTTTGTCATTCTCTTATCCACTTTATATTGCTCTTGTAAAATACTTGCAGGTAACATTCTGGAAACAAATGTGGCTTGTATGAACCCTATTATAAAATGATATATACTGAACACTTACTGAACATTACCATAATCTGAGCATTGTTGAAAGTTTCTTACTTACATTAACTCATTTATTTTTATTTTATTGATAATAAAACAAAGGCTAGAAAGGAAGAGCTTTTAAATCAAGTCTGGCTTAAATACTGGGATACATTTCATTGTTTCTGTTTAGATTCTGAGTCTCAGGTTGTACAAAAATACACACACATCTATTAAACTATTACTTTCTCTGGATTTCTGACATTAATTAATGTTTTTTGGAATTGTTTTTAAATGCTGAAATGTAAACTTGCTTATGTCTTCTTGAAATTATCAGAGTTGATGTTCTCTCTCATAATCCTGGTTCTAGACTGATTGTGTGGCACTATTTTCTTGTCACACTCTTCTATGTCACACACAGGGAAATTCTGAAATCCCTGTAAATATAAATGTTCAAACCCAATAGAGTTAATTCAGATATTTGAATGCTTTTTTCATTGTAATTTATCTTTATCTAAAGATCAGAAGGTTGATTATATTTTTGGATGTCTGATGTGGGCTCTTCTGGAGAATTAAATGCTAATAGACTGATCTGAAAGGCAGAATGCTTCTTGAACTGCATATTAAAAGCCTAGCCAAAACCAGTAGTATTTTGTGTCTTTAATTCTTTCTGCTCTAATTATTTAATGGTCTCTTTTCATAATTAAAAAAAATAAATCTCACTTCATGTCAATTTTCCCTTCCAAATTGTCAATAAAAACTTCACTGCCTATAGACTGAAATTTGAATTAATAAACTGGATATTCCAGGCTTCCATGTTTTCCTCTAGACAGTTTTTCTAAGCTTTAATCTCAGCTTTCATGGTTATAAGTCCTGTGCTTCATGTAAACTGAATTGCTTAGTCCCACTATTTTCCCCGCTGTTTCTCATTTAGGCTTTTCGCATATGATGCATCCCCTTCAATTAAAACATTATATTGTTTCCACCACATGATTTCCGTGAAGTCTTCTAAAACTTCCACTTGGAAGACAATTTCTACAAATTTAACTGTGTCTTGTATTGTATCTGTCCCGATTTACGCAAATTTATCTATGTCCTCCCCCATTCTTCCATTAAGAAGTAAACTCCTTGAGAACAAGAGTCACAGGAAACCTTTGTGTTTCTTCCCAAAATGCCCAACAGTAGGCAGTAGTAAACAGTTATTTTTGCTTACATCCATTACTAAGTGTTCCTTATTTGGAAATGTATGTTAGAATCATGGGTATAGACTTTCAAAAATATATGTGCAATGTTCTCAGAATAAAACTATAACTCAGTTTGAGACTGAATCTGAGCTTCTTAATTAAAAACAAAATTATGGGTCATTTTGAAAGCCATTCTAATATAAGAAATTCAAGTATGCTGTGAGTCAAGAGTTGCATTTTACATTATTTGAAAAGTTCTCTCTTAATTGTGTAAGCAAATCTTGGTCATTATTTCATAAATAAAATTGATGAGGAAAAAAAAACATGGAAAGTAACTTTTCTGTACATACACCACAAATGCACATTTTTAACAAAATAGGAAATCTCACTATTTGCATCATTTATATTTAAATACATTTATTTTATTAAATAGAACAATTTTTTATTCTTTTAAGAACATACATATATCATCATTTAGTGGTTGAATAACATTCCTGTATGTATTATATAATCAGTGTACTTTGTGTTAATATTTAGATTGCTCCCATTATTTCAATATTATAAATAATGTAGCAACAGATATTATTATACATACATCTTTATCAAGGTAACACCAGCACCAAGAACACTGCTGGGCAGATAGAATTTCACAAATGAAAGAGAACATAGTGGTTGTGATTAGTGAATTCATTTTAAAATTGAATTTGTGCATACTTCTCAGATAATTTCCTTAAGATAAACTGCTGGGCCAAAGTTTATGTAAATTTTGTAGGAAATCATATTCTTTTTCCAGTACCTTGCCACTCTTTCTTTTGGGAAGCAGATAAATATTGGCATGTATTTCCACATTTGCCTTTTTAACATATGACAAGTAAGTACTTGACAGATTCAATTTCCACTCCTAAGGAGAGAATGTTTGTGTCCCCGACCCACCCCACTTCATGTGTTGCAACCTAATACCCAGTGTGGTTGTATTCAGGGGTGGGACCTGTGGGAGGGGCTAGATTATGAGGGCGGAGCTCTCAAGAATGGTATTAGCTCTCTCAGATAAGAGATCCCACAGAGTTCTCCCACCACATCCACTAGGCAAGGTTACAATGAGTGGCCATCCGTGACTAAGCAGGCTATCACCACAAACTGAATCTGCCGTAGCCATCCCTCTTGAACCTTCCAGATTCCAGCGCTGTGAGACATAAATATTTGTTGTATACAAACCACCCATTTTATGACATTTTTATAATGGTAACTAGAATAGAATGACACCCACATCTTCAACAAAATGTACATTTTTATTCACTTTAATCCTTGATAACCTGAGAAATCAAAATACCTCATTGCTATTTAAATTTGGATTGTTTTGATTCCACAGATACTGAGGAGTTTTTCATATTTTTACATAATCCTTCTTTTCTCAGTTTATGTTTTTTACTCAGTTTTCTGTCAGGGAATTAATCTTACTGATTTAACAGTTCAGTTTTATTTAAGAAAATATCGACATTTACTTTCTAAGTGAATAATTTCCAAATTGTTCATTTCCTTCTATTTTACTTATGCTTTACTTTGATGAATTATTTATTACTTAATGTTATACTTCAAAGCTTATAGCTTTGGGGTCACATTTGAAATTGCAGACCTCCATTATAATCTTACTCTAAGTTTATATAAACTTTACCTAACACTGCATAAGTACATTAAGCATCCATTTCTTTTTAATTCTTAAATCTCTCTTCAGTTCTTTGTGGAGTTACAATTGTTATCTCATCCTTGCACCTTATCCCACCTCTTTCAAATTTTTATTTTTAATAATTGTCAACTTACTTTACTCAACTTTAATAATACTCAACTTATATTCTATACTAATAATTATTTTTCATATTGGGGCATGGCAACCTATCTTTTTTACTCCTTCTTCCCTTAGTTTATTGACTAAAACCTTTAAGGAACAATTGTGCTAATTTCTAATCATTGAAACTGTTTATAGAAAAATATAATACTTGTGTGGATCAGGTACTATACTAGGAGCTGAGTGAGTCCAGCAGACACATCTGGGCCATGGAGCCTTGATATATTGTACTTCAGTTTGTCAATTTCACAAAAAATTTTATATATATATATATATATATATATATATATATATATATTCATCATAGGCTTTTCATGTGTTCCACACTGAATAAAAGGCATTTTATAAAAGGGATAACTTTAAGACAGATTATTTTTTTTTAAGATTTTATTTATTTATTTGACAGAGAGAGATCACAAGCAGGCAGAGAGGCAGGCAGAGAGACAGGAGGAAGCAGGCTCCCTGCTGAGCAGAGAGCCCGAAGCGGGACTCGATCCCAGGACTCCGAGATCATGACCTGAGCCGAAGGCAGCGGCTCAACCCACTGAGCCACCCAGGCGCCCCAAGACAGATTATTTTTTAATGTAACCTAAAAATGAGATTCATAAGTGTTTTTTTTTTAATATATTTTGAATCATTAAGGGCATACAAAGACTGAGCTTACTGTTAAGTATGGCAAAATAAAATGTTACACATATTTCAATGTATATACAGGAAAAATATAACTCAACCTTTTTATTGGGAAGCATTACCTGCTTTTGTATCTTAGGAGTTAGGGCAGAAATAGTATTGTATGTTTTGGTCCTTTTATCCTTGGTAAATATTTTTCCACTTATTTTTCTTTCAATTACTGGATGAAGAGTCTTGAAATCTCTAATTATAATTATGGATTTGCTATTTCTGCCTATAATTCATGAAGTAATTTTTTTTTCTTATATTTTGATTTTCCATTAATGAGAATATATACATTTAACATTTGTATGACTTCTTGATGAATGGTACCTTCAGTGTCGTAAAATCATTTATCTCTGTTCATATTCTTTTCTCTCAGATCAACTTTCTCTAGTATCAAAGTGATCTACTTTTGCTTTCTCATGATTAGTTGTTGCACAGTATAACTTTTCAAGTTTTTAAGTCTGCAACTTTATATTTTATGTGCATCTTTTGTAAATAGCATATAGTTGGATCTTGCTTTTTTAATTCAGTAAGATAATCACCATTTTTAAGAAGAGCCTGCATTCCATTTTATATAATTATTATTTATATGAATATAGTTAATTTTAATATCATGATATTTAATTATTTACATACTCTGTTCTTACCCTCCTCCTTTCTATTTTTATTTAAATCAATTGCTTATGTTTTAATATTCCACTATAACTCTTCCATCTGAGTTAGTAACTATTTTTAACAAATATTTATGGATACTCTATAGTTCATGGTATGTTTGGCTTATCATTATTTACCTTCAGATAATATTATTACACTTCACATGTAACATAAGACTCTGACAACAGAGAGTTTAAATGAATTGCTGAACGTCTCTCAATCAGCTTATGGAGTCGTGAAGAATAAGACTCAAAATCATGATCTCTATCTTTAGGTCATCTTTTTTTTTAAATTATGTTCAAGGGTGCCTGGGTGGCTCAGTGGGTTAAGCCTCTGCTTTCAGCTAAGGTCATGATCTCAGGGTTCTGGGATCTAGTCCCACATCGGGCTCTCTGCTCGGCAGGGAGCCTGCTTCCTCCTCCTCTCTCTCTCTGCTTGCCTCTCTGCCTACTCTGTCAAATAAATAAAATCTTTAAAAATAAATAAATAAATAAAATAAAATTATGTTCAATTAGCCAACGTATAGTACATTATTAGTATTTTTGTTTTTGTTTTTCCTCTTTAACCAATTGCCATGACTTAGACCACATCTAATCAAATGAAATAGAGGACTCACTAATGACCAGGTCTCTATGATATAGATGACCACCCTGCCCAGGCTGTGAGTCATGAAAAACATTTGAAGAACATTCTTTGTTTTAAGACAGGCTTGGTTTCACAACTTGGCTAACTACTTGTTAACTACTAACTTGCAAAGTTTATCTCTGAATTTCATTTTTTCCATCAAGAATCAGAGGCAAGCAAATCCATTTCATGTTAAAATTAAAAGAGAAATATTATGAATAATATGTAGGTGCATGATAGATACCCATTTCCTTCCTAGATTTGCAATACTTTCATTTCTGCCAGAGGATTTAAAATGTAAGACAAATAAAGGAAATGCAATTGTGTGATTTTGATTTTTTACATTTTTTTTTTTGTAACTTGTTGCAGGGAAGATTTTATAGCAACAAGGTTTAAACCTCCTTCCTGAAAAGTGGTATTTAATTTGTATGTATATATATATTATAATAAACTTTTAAAATGATAGATAAATACAAATTTACTATTGTTAGAAGTAGTTATCTGATCTGGGTTGATGTTTATTTAGCATTATAAATTAAGACAAACAATTTTTGAATTAGACTGCCTCCATTCCAGTGAAATAATTTTGGTTACTTTAAGAATCGGAGGAAGACAACTATCATATGATCTCCCTGATATGAGGAAGTGGAGATGCAACATGGGGGGTTAAGGGGGTAGGAGAAGAATAAATGAAACAAGATGGGATTGGGAGGAAAACAAACCATAAGTGACTCTTAATCTCACAAAACAAACTGAGGGTTGCTGGGGGGAGGGGGAGATTTGGGAGGGGAGGGTTATGGACATTGGGGAGGGTATGTGCTATGGTGAGTGCTGTGAAGTGTGTAAACCTGGTGATTCACAGACCTGTACCCCTGGGGATAAAAGTACATTATATGTTTATAAAAAATTAAAAAATAAAAGAAGATAGAGAAACCAATAACAAACCCATATTATTTTTAGTCAGAAACTTTCCAATATAACAAATAACCAATATCAGCTACGTTTTGCTTGAGTGTGTGTGGGAGGGTGGTAATTTTATATGTTTTGTTTAAATTTTATTAGACCAAACATTCCAAAAGTAGTTAAGCTCTAGCCAGTCCTTTAGCTAATTGTTTATCAAACCCATCAACGTTTTGAACATCCATAATTTTTGCCTGAATTAAAAGTGGAAGTTCTTTGAATCATTTTATGGATTTTCTAACAATGAGCTAAAGAAGATATCTAACTAGTTAACTCTGCTTAGTATTACTTGGTGCAAGCTATTGTCTGTTTTCATTCCAAATGGTTAATTTTCTCACAAGGTTCAATCTTTTGGAAATGACCACTATCTAGTACTAAACCTTAGAAATATATGCATCTATGAGCATGGATTTATATGGAAACAAAAAGTTATTGTAGGATAAATGAAAAAGAGATTCTTCATTTATCTCAGCCCATGAAGGCAACCAGGTCAGTATGAAGTTCTTTATATACTGCTTTAGGCACTTCTAACATTTTTTCAATGGTTAAATTACTAATTTAAAAAATCATCTGTCATCCTTTCTAAATTACAACATCACGGATCACAACTCCAAATACGTTTGACATAAACTATTGTAAATTCGTTTGGTATATAGAGTTGGAAAAATATTTTTCTGGAGGAATGACAGTGGAATTTTAAGTTTACTTTTATTTTTATTTGATCTTTCAGGCTTCTTTCCATTACCTAAATGACCTATGTGTTTGTATATTTTCTTTTGTCTTAAAAACAAAGCTTTCTCTTAAAACTCTGAAGTATACCGCACTTTCAGAGTGTGGTATACTTCAGAGTTTACACAACAAAGGTCTTTACTAGAAACTTTTCCTATTTCCACACATAGAGATGCGAGTCACATAGGAGATATTTTCGTATTAGCATAGCCACTGTTTGGCATAAATGCAAACTTTTTTAACTGAAGTTCTATTCTTTTCCTTAGAAAGCATAGTGCAATACAAATGACTGAAAATATTTGGACAGAAGTGTCAGACTGTAACAAGAGTTAACAAGTCCACAAACAAGTGTTTTAGTATGTTCTAGACACTAGATTCCTTGCCTCTCAATTCAAATGAGGTACCGAAATAAGTTTTCTTTTGGATGAAAAAATGCACAGTCAGCAGAGCTTCAAGAGCTATGTGAAATAATAATAGGTAATAATAGTAATAATAATAAATCAGAACTCATTACATATTTGTAGCAAGTCTCAATAGTTTTTCAAGACCTTTCATATATAGCCTCTGATAGTAAATGTGGGTAGAGCAAGGTCGTGGAATGATTTGACATTATCTTGCTTTCTATACAGATATTATATATTCTCTTATCTTTTTTGTTTCCTGACATGGTTTTCAAATAAAAGAAGTTTCATAAAATGAACTGATTGCACCTCAGTGGACTCAAGTTTTACCCTGGTTTATTCTTAACAAGTCTCCACCTGCAATTAGCCGAAGGTGGACAGAAAGGGAAAAGAACATCAAGTCCTTTTAATGCAGTGTACATTTTACAGGGAATGGCCACAGTGATTTTCCCATTTTTCACTCATAAACAAAGAAAACATTTGCACTTAATAATATCCCAGGAAACAGAGGAAAGCAACCTAGGAGGTCAGTCATCATTCATTACCAGTGACTCCATATAAATAAATCAAGTTCACCAGTTAAAAGAGAGAGCCAGGTGTGATATGGGATGAAGAGAAGGATCCTCTAGGGAAGAAGTGAGAAATTAATTTCCTTCAAATATAAGAGTCAGAGACAAAGAAAGTGAGATCATTTAATATGTAAGCAAAATAATTTACTTCAAAAGAAAAACTAAATCTAAAGACCAAGAAAGTAACCCTTTATGTGAAATATTTATTAAATATAAAAAGTTAGGGATAAAGCTGTAGAATGGCAGATTTTACTGTTTCATAGTAGGTTTACTTTTGCTTATACTTTAGTTCCATAATTTTTTTAGTATTTAGGCACTCAGATTGACATAAAAACTATATTATTATGAAATGTAAAAGGGATATGGATTATTATAAGTTGTACAGCAGATATATACCTAACAAACTTCTTGGTACATAAGCATTTGGTTAAGATGATTTGGGTAGATTCCTCTGTAGTGTTAATTAAAGCTGAATCTTTACCTTAAATAGCTATAACTCACATCTGTTCTCTTGGCACATTACCTCATTTTTATGAATATATGGATGCTCTTGTTATTCTCCCTCTTTAACTCTCCAGTACTCAAAAGTTTTTAATGTATCGATTGACTATGTATGTATTATTGACACTATGTATCTAATATACGTGATTTTTTGGAACATTCAGACTTAAAAGATTTCTCTATAAAACTATCATAATATTGAAATGAAAGGAGTAAAAAACATAAGCAAAGTTTTAAAATTTTTATTTCACCACCTGAGGACTCATAAAGATAATATGTTTTAACTTTTCAAGTATGTGTTCTTTTTATTTTCTTGCCTTCATTGCATGGCTCAAAAAAAAAAAAGACTAGAATATTACTTGATTAGATAAAGATAGTGCATGGAAATCTGAATCAAAAGAATCAAGTCAGTGTCATTTTTCACAAGGCTGCTATAACTATTGTTAGAATAATTGTTGAAAATATTATGATTTATTTTATATGATAGAAGTCAATTTCCACATCATAATGATATTCTCATTTTGGCAGCTATCAGATACTTAGAGAAAATGGATATATGTACTCTATGTTAGTATACAAATTACATTAACCTGACAAGTTTTAAAGAAGACCTTGAAAAAAGCCTAACATTAAATATGATTATAGATTTAAAGTATAGAAGATGGATGCATTTATATTTCAAAAGCACATTGAAATTTAAGGTTCGAGTTGGAACTTTTAACTTTTAGAACCATTCTTTTTTTTTCCACAAGTAAACATTGAACACTAGGAAATCCTACCAGCCCTAAAATTTCGCAGAATACATCTGAAAAAAAAAATAGAACTTACCTTTCTCAACACATGAGGATGAATATATATAAAATGTGAGTGGATATGAAGCTGATGGTTAAAATTTTACCTTTGCATAATGTTTGCCTCTATGCCGGGTGTGGGCACAGTACTGCACAGGGAGCCCATCCTGTCTATTTTTGTAGATAAAGTTTTATTGGAAGACATTTCACTCATTTACATTTTATCTATGGCTCCCTTCATTATTAACAGCAAAGTTTAGGAATTACTCTTTGTAGTTACAGACTATATGGCCTTTAACGATAAAAATATTTACCATTTGTCTCTTCAGAAAAAGTTTGCAGACAGAATTCAAGTAAATAAATTAATATAATTTGTTATATTATTTTTCTAAAGATTTTCCAGATGAATAAAATGCAACTCTTTTTATGAGTTTATATTTAAATGGCATTTCATAAGTCAATCAGAGAAAGACAATTATCATAAGATCTCCATGATATGAGGAAGTTGAGAGGCAGCGTAGGGGGTTTGGGGGTAGGAAAGGAATAAATGAAACAAGATGGAACCAGGAGGGAGAAAAACCATAAGAGACTTTTAATCTCACAAAACAAACTGAGGATTGCCAGGGGGAGGTGGGTAGGGACAGGGTGGTTGGGTTATGGACAGTGGGGAAGGTATGTGCTATGGTGAGTGTTGTGAAGTGTGTAAACCTGTCAATTCACAGACCTGTACCCCTGGGGCTAATAATACATTGTATGTTAATAAAAAAATTAAAAAATTAAAATAAAATAAAATGCCAAATCACATGGGAAAAAATAAATGGTGTTTCATTATATGTCAGTATTACATTGATTACATTGGGTTGGATGTTTGAAAAGTCTTACTCGACTCCATGGTGTATATCCTCATAAGTCTTTAATAAAGTTAAAAGATGCAGCCAGTGATAGAAAATACAGGTAAGCATGGGAACTCACCAGACCTCTAGGTGAGCTCCTTGGGTCTCTTCTTGATCACCAAAGATGTACTTTTGGGGAGGAATCTGATGATTTGGGAAAGCTACTAAATGCTTTCTCTGAGATAGACAAATGGAAATTTATGATGTCTTCCAAACACCTAAAGAAAACCCAAAAATCTATAAGGGATTTTTTATTGAGCAATTATTTAGAACTCCAGAGATCAGAAGCCACAGCTGTAAGTTCATTATATGCCATGAGAGTCTTTTAATTCTAAAAACAATAATTCAGAGCAGTATAAAACTCTTAGCTGCTTAGATCTTGGAGAAAACCCAGTAGTGGTTAAAGCAGTGATAGTGATATATAAACCTAAAGGCTTGAATTAATTAAATTATTTAATTAATTTAAATCATCTAAGAATTTCATAGTCATCATTAATTGCCTTAAAGGCTCTTCTAGTTTGGGAAATTAGTTTTAACTTTATATATATGAAAAAAAGAGAATTCATTTTACTAGTGTGTGTGTTTTTTAAGAAGTATTTTTTTTTTAATGCATATTGGTGAGAATTTCCCATAAGTTGCCTGCTTGATGCTTTAATTGCTGCTGGCCCTTGATTATGATAGAATTTGATATTTTTTATGGAAACAATATCTACAACAGGACTCTTAAAATACATTATAGACACCATATAATGCTGTTTTGGGGGCACTATTTAGGCATAAAAATAGGTGGTTCCCTGCTATGAACAGCAAGTGTTTCCTTCTATGAATGTTTTAAAAGCTTAGCATCATCAATCCAGCTGTAGCTGGGGAATCAAAAAGCAAATCCAGGAACAATTCATTTTTTTTTTCTTTCCCAGGTTACCATTAGCCTCATTTTTGTTGGTGTTGTCTCATCATAACAACCACTCCTAAATACATGGAGCAGCAGGTCTGCGCTCCTTGAAACATGAAGCAAAAATCTGAGTTCCTCTTTTGTTTTTTTTAATGATTTACATCAGTTCCCCAAGTACAAGTGAAATCAAAAACCATCTGTGACAGCTTACAAAAATGAAAGATTCCCACATTTCTGAGAACTCTGTTTATTGAGCATATCCATATTTCTTGTTTTCCAATGCGAGGGAAAAAAATAGCACACTGCACTGAAAACAATACTCGATTTTTTTCTATGTCTAGGTGTTACCATTACTTTAATGGTCAATTCTCCAGGACAAATCAACCTGTTAAAATACCAGATTTCTTTCCATTTAGTGAATATCTTTGAAATAATTATGTTATTTTTGTATCTTTGATTCACATAAGGTTTAACATGCATTTGAGTATGACAAATCTTTAATAGCCATTCTTTTGGCTTCCTTGATATGAAAAGTGTCATTTGCTATGTAACAAAAAAATGAATATAATTTTTTAAAATCCCCATTCTCTCTTTTGAAATGATTGCCACATTCTATAGGGAAATTTTTCATATGTCATTCATAACTTAACATTTGTTCAACTGTATTATTTTTTTTCTGATCTTACCTAAGCAAAAGTTTTGGCATAGTAAATAGACACTGTATGCTAAGGTCAGAATACCAGAAAAATCACAAATATTTCTGCCTTGAGGAAAATTTCATATTTTCATATGGTAGAGATTTTTAAATGATCTTGTGAGCTACTTTTGAATATAGTTACATATATCTCATAGTTACAGAATAACATTTATTATGCAAAATATTATAAGTTATTACAATTCAAATTTTCAGTCGTTATGCATGAATATTTTATTTTTTTCTTTTGTCAAGAATCCTCTGTGTAAATACTTTACACAATTCTTTTCTATGTATCAACTCTCTTATTATTATTTCTATTATTACTTTTTCTCTGCCAGGATTTTTATTTGAACTGCATTATGAGGTGTAATACTTAAAAAGTAGGATTAAGATGCTCATTTTAAGAATGCTATGAATTTATTTTGTTTTTAGGACTTTGTACAGAGATTTCTTTCATGTTCTTCCATTACCAGTTTGAAAAATTTAGCTCTCAGTAATATGCCCTAGAAGCTCTAGTTGAAATTTATATAATTCTGTCAGTTGAAAGTTAAATGAATAACCCTTTTCTTATAATGAATAGTTCATAACATTTTAAAAATAAAATGTGGAGAAACGCATATAAGACCTAATTATTCCTTTGTACTTCTCTACTATATCTTTTTGGAGAATTCCGAAAAACTTCTAAAGAAACATCTCTTAGGAAGAAGAAAAATACAGATCATGGTATTATAAGAGAAAATAAGACAATATTAATCCAAATAAACAAGAAATAAATAGTTACTTTCTCATACCTCATACTTATACTTTATCAATGATTCTAATTGATGTAGCATATTTTGCTAGTAAATTGTGATAATTTCACATTAGTGTTTTCCTAATATCTTTGGCTTTATTTACATTTTGGAATAATTTCAACATTAATGAGATATAGTCTAGAAGCTAATTGTTTCATACTATGGCTTGGTAAGTTTGATCTTATGATTTTTTAGCAGATTAACATGTGATCTATATGACTGTGTATCTGTGACAATTTATGTTACTTAACAGAACTAGAGTATTATATTATCACTAAAATAAAGCACTGATTGGATAAATCACATTTAAGATTGTTGTATTATTATTTTTGTTTTCCCACAATTAGTACAACTCCAGGTGAAAGTGACAAAAACAATCCTATCAAATTGACTAATCCTGAAAGATATACACTATTTCATGTATCTCTCATAATAGGACCTCCAAAGCCAGGCCAGGTTTGAGGGCTGATTGATTTAGTGCTTCAGTGATAATAACATGAAACACAAAGTTTCTTGCATCTCTCCTCTCTGGTGTCCTAAGTGAGTCATTTTTGCCCTCAGCCTGGAAGTCTCTCATCATAGGTGAAGCAGAACTTGTCCATACACAACTATGTCTAGAGGCAGACAAAAGAGTAAGAAAATCTCAAACGTGTATTGCCCATCTGTCAAATCTAAACCAAATACCTACATAATTAAGGAGTCATCACTGAGTTTATTCCTTGATTACTTATAAGCAAGGAAAATAGAACCACTATAATAGGATTTTACCTTATAAATGTGATCCATTGGGTTTGAGAGATGGTCTTATGCTTTGGATGTGTATAGGATAAAGGTGGACATTACAATGAATGTCTAAACTATGTCTAAACTAAGGGAGTAGGAGGAAATTAATGTTTGGTGGAAAAACAATATTATTTTAACGGTCCATAATATTTCAAATTAAGAGCATAATTATACTTAAGACATACTTATATGGGGGTTATCTGTGTACAAATTGTCTCCCAAATTTAAAATACCACACATTTAGAAAATACTGTTTAAGGAAATGTAAAGTAAAGGACTGGGAAAGAGTCCCATTTTATTCTCTCTCATTTGATACAATACGGATTGACTGTAATCTTTTTTCTTTTTTTTTTTCTTTTTTAAAGATTTTATCTATTTGACAGAGAGAGAGAAATCACAAGTAGGCAGAGAGAGAGGGGAGGAAGCAGGCTCCCTGCGGAGCAGAGAGCCCGACGCAGGACTCGATCCCAGGACCCTGGGATCATGACCTGAGCCAAAGGCAGAGGATTTAACCCACTGAGCCACCCAGGCACCCCTGTAATCCCTTTTTTGTAAGGTAGCCCTACCCATTTCTATGAAGGCTTCTTTTTTTTTTTTTTTAAGATTTTATTTATTTATTCGACAGAGATCACAAGTAGGCAGAAAGGCAGTCAGAGAGAGGAGGAAGCAGGCTCCCGGCTGAGCAGAAAGCCCAATGCGGGGCTCGGTCCCAGGACCCCGAGATCATGACCTGAGCCGAAGGCAGAGGCTTTAACCCACTGAGCCACCCAGGCGTCCCTCTATGAAGGCTTCTATACCAATTTTCTATTTTCTTTTTTTTTTTTTTTTTTTAATTTTTTTATTTTTTTCAGCATAACAGTATTCATTATTTTTGCACCACACCCAGTGCTCCATGCAATCTGTGCCCTCTACAATACCCACCACCTGGTGCCCCCAACCTCCCACCCCCCACCCCTTCAAAATTCTCAAATCGTTTTTCAAGGTCCATAGTCTCTTATGGTTCACCTCCCCTTCCAATTTCCCTCAACTCCCTTCTCCTCTCCATCTCCCCTTGTCCTCCATGCTATTTGTTATGCTCCACAAATAAGTGAAACCATATGATAATTGACTCTCTCTGCTTGACTTATTTCACTCAGCATAATCTCTTCCAGTCCCGTCCATGTTGCTACAAAACTTGGGGATTCATCCTTTCTTTCTTTCTTTTTTTTTTTTTTTTTTACAACTTTATAAACATATATTTTTATCCCCAGGGGTACAGGTCTGCGAATCGCCAGGTTTACACACTTCACAACACTCACCATAGCACATACCCTCCCCGATATCCATAACCCCACCCCCTCTCCCAACCCCCTCCCCCCATCAACCCTCAGTTTGTTTTGTGAGATTAAGAGTCACTTATGGTTTGTCTCCCTCCCAATCCCATCTTGTTTCATTTACTCTTCTCCTACCCCCTCGACCCCCCATGTTGCATCTCCTCTCCCTCATATCAGGGAGATCATATGATAGTTGTCTTTCTCCGATTGACTTATTTCGCTAAGCATGATACCCTCTAGTTCCATCCACGTCGTCGCAAATGGCAAGATTTCATTTCTTTTGATGGCTGCATAGTATAATCCTAAAATTTATATGGAACCAGAAAAGACCTCGAATAGCCAAAGGAATATTGAAAAAGAAAGCCAAAGTTGGTGGCATCACAATTCCGGACTTCAAGCTCTATTACAAAGCTGTCATCATCAAGACAGCATGGTACTGGCACAAAAACAGACACATAGATCAATGGAACAGAATAGAGAGCCCAGAAATGGACCCTCAACTCTATGGTCAACTCATCTTCGACAAAGCAGGAAAGAATGTCCAATGGAACAAAGACAGCCTCTTCAATAAATGGTGTTGGGAAAATTGGACAGCCACATGCAGAAAAATGAAATTGGATCATTTCCTTACACCACACACGAAAATAGACTCAAAATGGATGAAGGATCTCAATGTGAGAAAGGAATCCATCAAAATCCTCGAGGAAAACACAGGCAGCAACCTCTTCGACGTCAGCCGCAGCAACATCTTCCTAGGAACATCACCAAAGGCAAGGGAAGCAAGGGCAAAAATGAACTTTTGGGATTTTATCAAGATCAAAAGCTTTTGCACAGCAAAGGAAACAGTGAACAAAACCAAAAGACAACTGACAGAATGGGAGAAGATATTTGCAAATGACATATCAGATAAAGGGCTAGTGTCCAAAATCTATAAAGAACTTAGCAAACTCAACACCCAAAGAACAAATAATCCAATCAAGAAATGGGCAGAGGACATGAACAGACATTTCTGCAAAGAAGACATCCAGATGGCCAACAGACACATGAAAAAGTGCTCCATATCACTCGGCATCAGGGAAATACAAATCAAAACCACCATGAGATATCACCTCACACCAGTCAGAATGGCTAAAATTAACAAGTCAGGAAATGACAGATGCTGGCGAGGATGCGGAGAAAGGGGAACCCTCCTACACTGTTGGTGGGAATGCAAGCTGGTGCAACCACTCTGGAAAACAGCATGGAGGTTCCTCAAAATGTTGAAAATAGAACTACCCTATGACCCAGCAATTGCACTGCTGGGTATTTACCCTAAAGATACAAACATAGTGATCCGAAGGGGCACGTGCACCCGAATGTTTATAGCAGCAATGTCTACAATAGCCAAACTATGGAAAGAACCTAGATGTCCATCTACAGACGAATGGATAAAGAAGATGTGGTATATATACCCAATTTTCTATTTTCTATATCTATACCAATTTTCTCTATTTGTGCTAAGATATCTACTTTGAAAAGTTGCAGCTTATTATATTTATATACCCTCTTACCTTCCTGGTTATTATCCTACTATTGCATTTAGAAACAGACACAGTGCTCTATTTTCCAGATGTATATATCCCCCAGTAGAAATACATTCTTCCTTAATCAGAAAGACAGCAACTGGCTTAAGTTCACATTAGCTTTCTTTATCACACATATAACATTTATCTTTCAAATAAAATTGTGGCAAGTCAATTCTAATCATTTTATACACACAAAAAAATAAATTAAATAATTTAAGACTTTTTCTTATAGCTTAGTTTGCCAATTTACTTTATTACCTTAAATAACATTTCTTAGTAAATGATAAATTTTAGGAGTAAATTTTACCATTATTAATATTGCACATGGCAGTGCACTTAATCTTAACAGTAACTCTCTAAGTGTTTCTTTTTGTATCTAATTTACTGAAGAGGAAAATGAGGTTGAGAGATAGTAATTACCTTTAACAAATTTTCAAAGCTGGCAACTGGTCTCTAGACTTCCACACCACAGCTATCTGACCACAAAGCCCATACCGTTTCACATTTTCCTCTAATGTGAGGGGTAAAAGTAAAGTCCAATAGCTAAATAAATGGTGATACATCATAAATTAAAGCTTCTCTTAGTGTTTTCTTTGGGATATAAATAGCTACTAACATGATGATCAAATGGTTCAGTGATAAAAGTATTTGAGAATGGTAGACAAAAGCATGTTAAATTATTTTATATTAGAATTTTCTAGACATTGTAACATCTTTTTGTTCATTGCAACTTTTGAACCATTAAGACAACAATGTAGAATTAAATTTAGCAAAAATGATTCTATCATAGAATTTTTGGATGTTCATCTCTTTTTGGTTCTTGTACAATTTAATCCCTTAGGAAACAGAATGTATATAACATTATCTTCCAAACTTTTAAAAAAACCTATATATTATATTTCAATTCTATACAATAGTAGGTAACGTTTCTTTAATCTATATCTATCCAGCTACAAAAATTATTAATTTTTAATAGAATCTCTAAATTTTACCTCAAGATATTTTTGTAGAAAATATCAGAATCCAATATTTTTTCATAAATATTTTAGAATAAGTTTCAAAACAATAATATATTTTTATAAAATAATCATATCATTGCCAAGTTAAAAACTAATCTCATACCTTCAGATATCTAGGAAATTTTCAAATTTCTAGTTTTCTTAAAAATGTGATATTTTAGCCATGTTAATTCTTTTTTTTTTTAATCTTTTTTTTTTTAAGATTTTTTATTTATTTATTTGACAGAGAGAGACCACAAGCAGGCAGAGAGGCAGGCAGAGAGAGAGGAGGTAGCAGGTTCTTTGCTGAGCAGAGAGCCCGATGCGGGGCTCGATCCCAGGACCCTGAGATCATGACCTGAGCTGAAGGCAGCGGCTCAACCCGCTGAGCCACCCAGGTGCCCCTAGCCATGTTAATTCTTAAACCTATTAAACAGACATTATATGTGAGAATGTTTCAAAATTTTTTATATGCTATGTAAGTGTTAATATTAGTAGCATAAAAATAACAAGCATTTACTAGGTATATTAGCCATCTATTAGTTGTAGATGATAAAATAAACATGAAACTTGACTTTTCCCTCACAGAAGATCAGAGTTAGTACCAAATGTTTGGTGATGTAATGGACATTCAGAAGTTAAAATAATTACCAAGAGCTAGAATACCAAGTAACTAGTACTAACTAGTGTACCTTGTGTACTTTCTTGGGCAAAGGTTCATTTTTATTATGTAACAAAATTATTCTCACCAATATCCTTGTCCACAGTATACTTCCTTTAACACTAAAATATAATAAACCTGTGCAATTTTATCTTGTCTATGATACTACAGTTTTTTTTGCCTCAAATATGAAATAAAATACCTCAATAACTACCTGATAATGATCATATTGAAGTCAAATAAATATTTTCAAAGGTGAATTTCCTAAAAAGACAAGAACTATATGGAGATAAAATAACATGCCATTAAATAGTGAAGGGGTCATCCAGGAAATAAAAGAAGAAACTAAAAAAATACATGGAAACAAATAAAAATGAAAACACAGTGGTCCAAAATTTTGGGGATGCAGCAATGTGGTTCTAAAAAGGAAGTATATGATCATTCAGGCCTACCTCAAGAACAAGAAAAGTCTCAAAAACAACTTAACCTTACACATAAAGAGGCTAGAAAAAGAATAATAAACAAAGCCTAAAGCCACAGAAAGAAGGAAATGATAAAGATTAGAGTAGAAATAAATGACATTAAAAAAATTAAGAAAAAAGAAAGAAATGGTATAAAACTAAAAACAAAAACAAAACAATAGAACAGATCAAGGAAACCAGGAGCTGCTTCTTGGATAAAATTTGTAAAATTGATAAACCTCGAGCCAGACTTATCAAAAAGAATAAAGAAATGACCCAAAGAAGTAAAATCACTAATGGTAGAGGAGAAATAACAAACAATGCCACAGAAATACAAACAATTATAAGAGAATATTATGGATAACTACATGCCAAAAAAACTGGATAGACTAGAAGAAATGGATAAATTTCTAAAAACATATAAATTACAAAAACTGAAACAGGTAGAAATAGAAAGCTTGAATATACTGATAACCAGCAAAGAAATTTAATCCATAAAAACAAACAAACAACAACAACAAAATTGCCAACAAACAAAAGTCCAGGATTAGATAGCTTCACAGGCAAATCCTACCAAACATTTAAAGAATTAATATCTATTTTTCTCAAACTAGCCTAAAAAAGTATAAGAGGAAAGAAAACTTCCAAATTCATTCTATGAGGCCAGCATTACCCAGATACCAAAACCAGATAAAGATACCACAAAAAAAGAGAACTGCAAGCCAATATCTCTGATGAACATAGATGCAAAAGTCCTCAACAAAATACTTGCAAACAGAATTCAGCAATACATTAAAAAAGTCATTTGCTTTAAGTGAGATTTATTCCTGGGTTGCATAGATCATTCAATATTTGCAAATAAATCAATGTGTGTTGGGGTTAATGTAGAGCATGAAATCAGCCATAATACTTGGCTTGCTAAAATGTAACACAGAGGCCAACAGGGGAAATGAAATTTCCAAGAAGGGCATAGCCCTTTGGAATGCCAAGGCCTGCATGACTACTCTGCCATTGGAATGCCATGGGGAGGTGCCTTCCCCAAAGCTTTCTCAGCTCAAACAGCCACCCTGTGATCTAAGACATGTCTTCATTGTCCCCTAGACTATGTTTAGCAGAACTCTTAGAACATACAGATTAGCACATCAAATATTTCCCATAAACAGATCCTCCTAATTCCAGTAAGACCCCTTGTCACACATCACATGCTTGAGAAACAATAATAAGGATTTATGATTATCCTAAAGGATCAATAAAAGTGGAAACAAAGAAGAGCAAAGGGTCATCATCTCTGAGCGTTGACCCCCTTGCCTTCTCTTCTCTTTCAAAGCAAAGTTTGGAGTAATCTTTCATATGTCAATGAAATATGATACATCCAATTAATAAAAGAGAATATAAGAATAACATTATCATTTTAATAGATTAAGAAAAAACAAGTGACAAAGTACAATATCAATTTATGATAAAAACCCTCAACAAAGTAGGTTTAGGCATAACAATACCTCAACATAATGAAGGCCATATATGAAAAAGCCATAGTTAGTGTCATCCTCAATGGGAAAAAAAAAAAAAAAACGGAGAACTTTCCTCTACAGTCAGGGACAAGACAGTGATGTCCACTCTCACTACTTTTATTTCCCACATTATTAGAAGTCTTACCAACAGCAATTCGGACAAGAAAATTAAATAAAAGGCATCTAAATCAGCAAGGAAGAACAGAAACTTGCACTATTTGCAGATGATATGATACTCTATATAGGAAACTGAGAAGACTCCACCACAAAATTGCTAGAACTGATACATAAACTGGCAAGATACAAAACCGCTATACAGAAATTTGTTGCATTTCTCTTTTTTAATCTGTTCCATTTCTATACACCAATAATAAAGCATCAGAAAGAGAAATTAAGGAATCAATCCCATTTACAGTTGCACCGAGAATAATAAAATAACCTAGAAGTAAACCTAACCAAAGAGGTGAAAGACCTGTACTCTGAAAACTATAAAACACTAATGAAAGAAATGGAAGACAACAGAAAGAAATGGAAAAACATTTCATGCTCATGGACTGGAAGAACAAATACTGTTAAAATGTCTATACAAAGTAATCTAAATATTAAATGCAATGCCTACCAAAATGTCAAATGTAAATGTGTATGGAACCACAAAAGGCCTTGGATAGCCAAAATAATTTCAAAAAAGCCAACCAAACCTGGAGGCATCACAATTCCAGACTTGAAGTTATATTACAAAACTGTAGTAATCAAGCAGAACAGTACTGGCACAAATATAGACACATGGATAAGCAGATGAGAACAGAAATCCCACAAATTAATCCACAACTGCGTGGTCAATGAATCTTCAACAAAGCAGGAAGAATATCCGATGGGAAAAAGGCATCTCTTCCAAAAATGGTGTTGGGAAAACTGGACAGCAACATACTAAAGAATGAAACTGCAACACTTTCTCACACCATATACAAAAATAAACTCTAAATGCATTAAAGACCTGAATGAGACCTGAAACCATAAAAGTCCTTGAAGAAAGCACAGGTATAACCATTCTAACATCTGTCCTAGCAACTTTTTTCTAGATAGGTCTCCCAAGGCAAGGGAAACAAAAACAACAATAAAGTATCAGAACTTTATCAAAATAAAAAGCTTCTGCACAGCAAAAGAAACAATCAACAAAACTAAAGGACAACCCATATAATGGGAGAAGATATTTGCAAATGATATATCTGATAAAGAGTTAATTTTCAAAATACATAAAGAAATTATAAAATCCAACACCCCAAAAATGAATAGTCCAATTAAAAAATATTTGAAAAGATGGGTGCCTGAGTGGTTCAGTGGGTTAAGCCTCTGCCTTCGGCTCAGGTCATGATCCCAGGGTCTTGGCTTCGAGCCCCATATCAGGCTCTCTGCTTGGCAGGGAGCCTGCTTCCCCCCCCCTCTCTGCCTGCCTCTCTGCCTACTTGTGATCTCTCTCTGTCAAATAAATAAATAAAATCTTTAAAAATTTTGAAAAGACAATATTCTAAAGAAGACAACAGATACGTGAAAAGATATCAACATCACTCATGATCAGAGAAATGCAATTCAAAACTACAATGAGGGGTGCCTGGGTGGCTCAGTTGGTTAAGCGTCTCTTGATTTTTGCTAAAGATGTGATCTTGGGGTCTTGAGATCGAGCCCCGCATCAGGTTCCATACCCAGTGGAGATTCTCTTTCTCCCACTCCCTCTGCCCCTGCCCCCTCACTAAATTAAAAATAATAATAAAATAAAAACTACAATGTGATATCATATCACACCTGTCAAAATGGCTAAAATTAACAACACAAGAAACAACAGGTATTGGCAAGGATGTGGAGAAAGAGAAACATTCTTGCACAGTTGGGAGAATGCAAACTCGTGCAACCACTGTGAAAAACAGTAGAGAGGTTACTGAAAAAGTTAAAAATAAAGCTACCTTAGGATAAAACAATCACACTATTACAGGGTTCTTGCCTCACAGAGTTGAAGAATGAATCTCACGGACACAAAAGGGTGAATTAAAGTGAAAGTTTGCTAAGCGAGGATGAGAAAAGAAAGGAAAGAAAATAAAGCTCTCTAGAGTGAGAGGGGTCCTGAATGGGTTGCCACTGAGGGCTTTTTAGGTTTATCTTTTATAGAAAACTGACAAGAGAACTTGGTATTTTGTCTGTAACATTAAAGACTAACAAGATGTATTTGTAACTATCATGAAAATATCCTGTCTCTATTTAGAACAAACAAGGTGGATTTGTAACTTCAGGTGAATATTTCATTTATATTTAGAACAAATAAGGTAGATTTGTAATTATCAGGTAAAATATTTCCTCTATATTTAGAACAAGATGGATTTGTTATGTTCCCTTCTCTCTGGTTAGTATCTTGTCTATAACATTTCTCCACATCTGGAATTTCTGTGAGCCTGGTCACATAGTCCCCTGTGTGAGCCTTATGTGGTAGCTCCCTATCAATCTCTCACCTAGCCTCACCTGTCCCTTACTCAACACTACTAGGTAGTAACTCAAAGAATACAAATCTACTAATTCAAAGAGACACATACATCCTGATGTTTATAACAGCATTATCTACAATAGCCAAACTGAAAACAGCCCAAGTATCCATCACCTGATGAATGGATAAAGAAGATGTGGGTTATATGCACAATGGAATATTATCCAGCCAGAAAAAAAGGAAGGAAGTCTTGCCATTTGTAAAAAAAACATAGATGGTGCTAGGGAGTATTACGCTAAACAAAATAAGTCAGTCAGAAAAAGACAGGTACTATATGATTTCACTAATACATGGAATTTAAGAAACAAAACAAATGAGCAAAGGGCAGAGAGAGAGAGAGACAAACCAAGAAACAGACTTTTAACTATAGAGAACAAATTGATGGTTTATCAAAAGGGAGGAGAGTGGGGGGATGGGTTTAAAAAAAAAGGTGAATTTTATCATGTCACATCCCAGGAGAGTTTATTATTTAAAGAGTTTTAAATGATAAGAAAAAAAAATAGTGATCCTTCCCTTTGCTGTTGATTACTTTATGTAGAACCAGATTTCTACATGGTATTATTTCCCTTCGGCCTGAATATTTCTGAAATTATTCAAAGTACAGGTTTGCTGGTGATGAATTCTTTCAGCTTTTATATTCTGAAAAGTCTTTACTTCACCTTATTGCATTCATATTTTAGTCTCTCTCTTTTTTTCTTCCCCAATGAAGTATCATTCTGGATAGGTTCTATCACTATGTCTTCTACCTCACCAGTCTTTACTTCTGCAATATCTAATCTGTTAATCACACCCAGTGGATTTTTCATTTTAGACCATGTAGTTAGACATTTAGACACACTTAGCTGTTGATACAGCCCCCCTTTTATGTCTCTCTTCCTCTACCTAGCATGCTCAATTTTCCCTCTAGCATCTTCAGCATATGAAAATAGTTCACTATTTTAATATCATTTTCTAATAATAATATTATTTATTCCATTCCTGCATCAGTTTTGATTGACTGATTTTTTTTTCTCATCTCAGGTTGTACTTTCCTTCAACTTTATATGCCTGGAAATTTTTTATTAGACACCAGACATTTTGAATTTTACCTTAATGCAAGCTGAATATTTTACTGTTTTATTCTTCTGAATATTCTTGAGGTTTGTTTTGGAATGCAGTTAAATTACTTGGAAATTGATCCTTTCAGTTTTTACTTTTAATCTTTCTATACAAGACTCAGGCTGTGTTTTATACAGAATAATTTATTCCCCATTACTCAGGCAATACCCCCACCACCCACGGTACTCTAACTAGTTCACCATTAATTATGGATTTTTCCATTTGAATGGGTGAAAAGAGAACTATTCCTAGCCCTATGTGAACTCTTGAGATTCTCCCTTCTGCTTCTTTTGTGAGATTCTTTTTTGACCACTTGAGATTTCCTCACAGGTTAGTCCCCTGCTGAAGAGTGAGGGGAAGCCTCTGTAGAAGCCTTTGTGTGTGTGCAGTACTCACCTCTCCTGTACTCCTTTGAATCTCCAGACCCCCAGCTCAAGCTCTGCCCGAGTTTCTCTTCCCTAGTTGGTGACCAAACACTCTCTCTGGTAGTTGCAGTAGGACAACCACAGAGTCTGCCTTATTTAGTCTATGTCCCCCAGCAATAATGAATCGTTGCTCTTGGTTGCTTGCTATCAAAGGTACTTAAAACATAAGTTTTATATATTTTCTTCTTATTTTGTAAGTTATTTCAGGCAGAACAATGAATTTAGTCCTTGTTACTTCATCTTTCCTGAGAAAAGAAATAGATACGCATTCTCTAGTTGTGCCCCAAAGATAATTGAAGGCAGACCCATACTTAGAAATTTTCAAAAGGAGTTCTTTTTTCCTTCCAGGTTTTAGCCCAAAGGAGGCAAGCTTACTTGTTACCTCCAGCTACTTTCTTCCATCAGTTGCCAGAGATTACAACCACTCTAGGTCCTAGATATATGATCTTAGACTCAGTTTCAACTGCTGCTTTGCCTGTGTCTAAATCAGGGACTGGCAAACTGATTCTGGAAGGGACCAGGTAGTACTTATTTTAGGTTCTGTGTGAGGGTCGCATTTGGTCACATATGGTCAAATTTGCATTATCTTCTTCTTCCCTCTTTAAAGAAAAGAAAAATAAAAACACTCTGTAAACCTGTAAAACCAATTATAAGGTCATATACTGTACAGAAACAGAAGGAGACTAGCCATATTTTCTCTGTGGTTTGAGTCTGTTGATACTTGGTTTAAAGTCTTATTGCTTAACTTTACATGGATATGAGATCCTAAGTCTAAAAAATACTGAGACCCCATCACTGCCTCCAACAATACAGCACATATTTATAACACTTGGTTTTCAGTTCTCTAAGGGAATTATCTTTATTGCACATTCCAATATTCATTTAAAGGGATATTCATTATTTTCTATTTGGCGTGTGTAGGTATATTGTAGTGGGAGGTTATTCTGATTATTTAATGCCTTCATTTTGCCACCCCTCTTTCCACGACTACTATAATTTTGATACAATTTTACATATTGCCACTCCTTGTAACAATTGGTAATAAACTAAGGGAGGACTTACAGTGCCCCAATGCTTAAAATGAACAATAGGCCATAAAGTAAATGTTATAGAGAGGGTAATCATTTGCATTTTCTTTCTTTTCCTTTTTAAAATTTGCTAATTCTTCCTTTAGTCCTTCCTCTTTCTTTTATTGAATAAATCAATATTAATATTTTACTATGTGCTAGACTATGCTGGATGCTAGAACAAAAATTTAAGTAAGATGGTTGTGTTACCTGTTTTTTTTTTGGAGCTTAAAGTCTAGTAAGAAAGAGACATAAAGTAAAAAAATACATACATAAATGAATATATAAATAAAACTTCATTAAAGGACAGTAGGGACCAAAACTTCATTATGTCAAAAAGTCAAGGAAGAAGCTGTAGATCTGAGAGAGAATAGAACTTCAACAAAACAGAAAATCCTAAGAGAAACTGAGAATTAGTAGAATATAAATACTCAATCTGCCTTAATAACAGTTGTGTTAATAGAGTCTTAAGGTTTCCATCCCAAATAAAACTCCAAACTCTCTGAAAATCATTTTGAGAATAGTACCAAGATGTGAATGTGGTGATAACATTTGGCACAATAATCCTTCTAATTACCTATTAGAAAGTCAAAGATAAAATCATCAATGAGTGAAAGGTGTAAATTAAAGAGTGCTTTTTAAAATAATATTTATAAAATTAATATTATAATAATCTTAATGTCACACAAATATGCTTCATTTTATAAATAATATGCAATCATTCATAAAGCATGTTTTTAAAAATGTTAATTATTTGGACAATATTCAGAATAAAATATTAATTTAAAAGGGAAATTACCAAAATAAAATATTGTGCACATGTAGCCATCTTTATCTGCCATCTCTCCCTCCCCTCTTCCTCCCTCCCTCTCTCTCTTTTTCCCTCTGTAGCTCTCTCCTCTCTACTTTACCACACCCACACCCACACCCACACCCACACCCACACCCACACCCACACACACACCCACACACACACACACACTTCATAAGCACATTTACGTAGATTGGAATGAAATGCACTGAAACATTAATGTTTTTATTTTCAGGTAGTGAATTACAGGTAATTTTTAATTTCTGTATTTTCTAAATTATCAGCAAAATAATACTACTTACTTTTTTAAAGATTTTATTTATTTATTTGACAGACAAGAGATCACAAGTAGGCAGAGAGGCAGGCAGAGAGAGAGAGGAGGAAGCAGGCTCCCCGCTGAGCAGAGAGCCTGATGTGGGGCTCGATATGGGGCTCAATCCCAGGACCCTGAGATCATGACCTGAGCCAAAGGCAGAAGCTTAACGCACTGAGCCAACCAGGTGCCCCAAAATAATACTACTTTTATTTTTATTTATTTTTTATTTTTTTTAAGATTTTATTTATTTATTTGTCATAGAGAGAGAAGCGAGAGTGAGCACAGGCAGACAGAGTGGCAGGCAGAGGCAGAGGGAGAAGCAGGCTCGCTGCCAAGCAAGGAGCCCAATGTAGGACTTGATCCCAGGACGCTGGGATCATGACCTGAGCCGAAGGCAGCTGCTTAACCAACTGAGCCACCCAGGCGTCCCAAAGACTTTTAAAAGACTTAATCAGTTGACACAAGTTCACTAGTATATTTTTTAAGTGAGGTAGAAACTTCATATGTGGGTTAAAGAAAGTAAGTTCCCTCCTGAATTCATATCCCTCTGGCCAAGCCCTAATAATTCAATACATCAAGTACTCTTGCTGTGATGCCCTCAATGAACCTGTCTTCTTATATTGCTGACACACATTCTTATATAAAACTATGTCTAGATTTTACAACCATCTCACTTCTCCATTCCCAAACCTTGACTATTGAATGACAGTGGAGAAAACCATAATCTTGAGCTTTTTGTTGCACTATACATTTTTTTCCTAAACGTAAATTAGGCCAGAATCAATATATAGTAACTATCCAACACCTTCCCTATTTATAAAAACTAACATCCCCAATCTTACTAGTTTCAGTGATTCTCTTTAACTCAGAGCTTTTTTCCCATAGTTTCAAGAGATGTCCTCAGGTCTCAACTGAAAGATCTCAAATTTTCGTGGGGAAAACTGTTGCTTATAGAACCACAAGAAGTCTCTTTTCACTTTGGATGTATATAGTATTGTCATCGGGTGAAAATGGACTATTACAAAGAAAAACAAGAAAACTTTCATTAGTTTTTAATTTTTAATTTATTGGGGTACCCTTTTGTTCTATTTCCTGTTCTTTTCTCTTCTCTTACTGGATGTGACTTCAGTGGATGACCAGTATAGGCTTAATTGTTCTTCAGCCATATTTTGCTTATTCTACACACATTTGGGCTTGTTTATTTTTTGGGGGGGTAGCATTTATAAAACTTTTTCACAAAAGTTTTGATTTCCAACTCCTCTTAGCATGTATGGCAATGTGTGCCCACACGCTTTTATGCCAAAATTGGCTAGAACTGAAATAAGTCACCACATAGGGAGAGAGCATGTATGTTCCATTCAGTCTACAGTAACCCCACTATGTGTGTGTATGTCTTTTCCTTCATTTTCTTTATATGCTCAGATTCTTGAGACACATGAGTTGGTTAACATTGCCTGGCCATTCATTCTGGGCTACCTCAACCAAGCTCACAGTTCCAAGAACCAGAATCAGTGAACACTGATGCTGTCAAATCTGTATCCACATCTCTGTTCTGTCTGCACACCAGATCCATATATTCAACTGACTAGATATTTCCAGTAAATTAAATTTCCAGTAATTTAAAATTAAAATTAAAATTAAAACTGAACATCTAAAACTGAACTCCAAATTTCCAAACTTTTTTTTTCTTATTTTTATTCCTTTCACTGAAATATAGTTGACATACAATATTGTATTGGTTTCAGGTGTACACCAAAATGATTCAATGATCATATATTATGAAATGCTCACCACAATAAGTGTAATTCCATTTGTCACCATACAAAGTTATTACAATACTATTGACTATATTCTCAATGCTGTACTTCCATCTTTATGACTTATTTTCTAACTAGAAGTTGGTACTCTTAACCTCCTTCACCTATTTCACCCATCCTCAAATTTCCAAATTTTTACTCTTCTGTCTTTCTTAATTTACTTAAAAACCATCACCATCTATACATTCACTCAATCCCATAAAGGTCCCATTAAATGTTTTCTTTCCATTATTTCTTATATCAAATTAAACATCAGTCTTCACTGGAATCAGTGGATTGGATGAATTCATTGGAATCCATTAAACAAATTCATTGGAATCTTTGCCTCTTGAAATCCTTTCATTTATCTTCTCTGTTATAATATTCACACCTGTCTAACAGGCAAAGAATATTTCTCTCATATTTTATAATATATTACCTAATCTGTTACTTATTTCTTAAACTCATTGCTTCTTCCATTGCCTTAGAATTATTTCAGATTCCTCTGAGACAAAGATTAGGTATTGAATATTCCAGGTCTGGTAATAGCACAAATCATACCGCCAATTTATTCAGAACAAATGACATAGAATTCCTTGTGCTTTGTTGAAGGGCATTCTCATTGGGTACGATGTCGCTCCTTACCTTCCTAATTTAGCAGGGAATGTCTTAAATTACTTTTCTCTTCTGTAAAACTTTTCCTATAACGAGTCCTCTTCATTCTGTGCAAGGCGTCTTTTCTTTCTGTTCTTTTAATATGTTGTGCATTTTCTTATCATTGTGTCTACTGAGCTGAATTGCCTTTTAGTTTTATAACTGTCTCTATGGCCATGCATTGAACTTAATAAGAATAGAGACTATGTTGTCTCTTTTTCTACTTCAGAAGAGTAATTGGCTCATAATAAATGCTTGACAAGTGATTGAGTTAATAAATTATTGCGTGTAAGATGGTAGGGAAGAAATCATCTTTGCCTATATTTAACCCTTACAACTTTGCAGTAAGTGTTTGATGCACCAAGATGAGTTCTCAAGAACTTTACACTTTTCACATTCTGTAACTTTATAATATCACCGCTGTGGGAGGGGGTAGTATAAAAATATTGAACAAAAAACAGCTAACGCAATGGCACAGCACACATTCAAAATGGATGGCAGGTACAAATAAACAATAGAATTAGTGGTTGAATAAGAGCACAGAACATCAGAGTAGAGAACTTTTACATTTGCCATGTGTTGGTTTGTTTATAGTGTCATCAGAGGAAAATGAATAGAACAGATGAAGGCAATCCAATATGTCATGCAAGTTTGAAAGAAACTCAAACTTTGGTAAAAAGGCAGTGTTGATGTTGCTAATGCTGTCAATTAAATTTCCTCCTTTTTTTTGGGGTGCCTGGGTGGCTCAGTGGGTTAGGCCGCTGCCTTCGGCTCAGGTCATGGTCTTGGAGTCCTGGGATCGAGCCCCGCATCGGGCTCTCTGCTCTCTCGGGGACCCTGCTTCCTCCTCTCTCTCTGCCTGCCTCTCTGCCTGCTTGTGATCTCTCTGTCAAATAAAAAAAAAAAAAAATTTCCTCCCTTTTTAACTTAACAATTTTGGAAATGTGTATACTATTTTTTAGGGTAACACATACAATAGAATTGGATTTCTTAAAATTAGATAATACTCTTTATAATTAAAAACTAAGTTCTACACATTTGGTACATGTATGAAATAATCTTGATAGAAAGGAGAATTGTATTGAGGAGTAATTCTTGTGTACACTTTCAATAAACATGCTTCACAGAATTTCCTTTTAGTATCTAGAAAGTCTAAAAATTGCTTGTGGTACAATATGTTTGTGTTTTTACACCAATATTCTCTTTCATTTATTTTAATGAGCCAGGATGGCTAAAAACCCAAAGAAAATAAAAGAAATATAGTCATTATTAATATATAGACAATATGAATCAATTTTCATTCTGCTGGCAACAACAAAAAGTAAGGCTTATTGTGGATGATCTAATAGATTTTTCAGCATCTTCTTATTGGTTGGAAACACATTATAAATTTATTTCTGTGTTCCCTGATTTGGGTGTTTTGCCCTTTTTAGTGGTTTAATATCTAAATATCAATTTCTCTGAGTTGGGTATGCTCTGGAGAAGTCTGTCCATTTTAGGAGTTCCAAAAGCTTTAGATATCAGAAAAGCTCCAACTCACACATTTGGTGTAAGGAAGAACTGAATGGAGTTTTGCAGAATTCCAAAAGAGGCTAATGGAATAGAGTGACACTCAAAATTTCTAAGACATTTATACATTTATTCATTCAGGAAAAATATTTACTTTTGAAGCCTATGAGTTGCATTCTCCTAGAGGTCAGCCTGATATGACATCAATATTTCAAAGTTATTTTAGACCTTAATCCCCTTTCTTCCTTTGACCTTCTCTCTCTCCCTCCTTTCCTTCTTTTCCCCCATCTTCCAGGTCTCCTAACAATTTACTTCCTAAATCATCCCTCATTTTCTCAAAGTACAGTTACTATGGCAGACAAGACCTCCCAGAACATCTTTGGAAACAGTGAAAGAAAGACATCATTAAAATCTCTACATAATATTTTTAAAAGAATATGGAGTAGGAAGAAAAAAATGGACTAAGTAGGAATATTGGTTCAAGGAAGGAGAAAGGATGTAAGTGGGCTGTAAGAAACACCTTGTGAATAGGCTAGTGACATCTTGGCAAAATAATTTCTAGTTTTAACTCTAATTTGCTTTTGGTATTATAATGTGATGTTTCTCTACTGCTGTGAATTATTTATAAACTATTTCTTATCTAGCCTTCTGCAGATGGTCTTTTAATTTTTTTAAGTATATCAAATACTAACAGCATTTTTCACAGAAAAAGAACAAACAATCCTAAAATTTGTATGGAGCCACAAAAGACCCTGGATAGCCAAAGCAACCCCGAAAAAAGAAAAGTGAAATTGGAGGCATCAGAATTCCAGACTTCAAGATATATTACAAAGCTGTAGAGATCAAAACAGTATGGTATTGGCACAAAATAGACACACAGATCTATGGAACAGAAAAGAAAATCCAAAAATGAACCCACAACTATATGGTCAATTAATCTTTGACAAGGCAGGAGAGAATATTGAATGGGAAAAAGAGTCTTTACAGATGATGTTAGAAATACTGGTCAGCAATAAGCAAAATAATGAAACTGGACCACTTTCTTACACGAAACTGAAAAATTAAAAATGGATTAAAGACCTAAATGTGAGAACTAAAACCCTAAAAAAACTAGAGGAGAGCACAGGCAGTAACTTCTTTGACATCAGCTGTAACAGTTTGCCATTCTAGAGGCAAGGGAAAGGAAAGACAAAATAAAATATTGGGACTTCATCAAAATAAAAAGCTGTTGCACAATAAAGGAACCAATCAACAAAACTAAAAACCAACTTAAAGAATGGAAGAAGATATTTGGATATGACATATCTGATAAAGGGTTAGTATCCAAAGGGAGAAAGAAAGAAAAAAGAAAGAAAGAAAGAAATTACAAAACTCAACACCCTAAAATGAATAATCTAGTTTAAAAATGGGCAGAAGATATGAACAGACATTTTTTTTTTTCCAAAGAGGACATACAGATGGACAACAGACACATAAAGATATCCTCAACATGACTGATCATCAGGGAAATGCAAATCAAAACTACAATGAGGAGGGTGCCTGGGTGTCTCAGTTGGTTAAGCATCCTCCTCTCAGTTTCAGCTCAGGTTGTGATCTCAGAGTTGTGGGATGGAATCCTATGTCAGGCTCCCTGCTCAGTGAAGAGTCTACCTGGGGTTCTCTCTCCCCTTTCCCTAGCCTCCCCCCACTCACAGGCACACACTCTCTCTCTCAAACAAATAAATAAATTAAATCTTAAAAAAAAAACAACAGTGAGATACCATCTCACATCTCTCAGAGTGGCTAAAATCAACAACACAAGAAATAACACATGTTGGCAAGGGTGTGGAGAAAGGGGAAAACTCTTGCATTCCTGGTGGGACATCAAACTGGTGCAGCCACTGTGCAAAATAATATAGAGCTTCCTCAAAAAATTAAAAATAGAATTATCATATGATCCAATAATCATATTATTAGGTATTTACCCAACGGATACAAAAATACTAATTCTAAGGGATACACCCACCCCTGTGTTTATAGCAGCACCATCTATAATAGCCAAACTATGGAAACAGCCCAAATGTCCATTGACTGATGAATGGATAAAGAAGTGGTATGTGTGGAGATACATATATATATATATACATATACATATATATGTATATATATATTCATACACACACACAGAGACACATACACTTGTCAGAATATTACTCAGCCAGAAAAAAAGAAGGGAGGGGGAAGAGAAAGTCAGGCAAACCAAGAAACAGATTCTTAACTGTAGAGAACAAACTGGGAGGTGGGGGGATTGATGGGTGAAACAGGCAGTGGGGATTGAGGAGAGCACTCGTGATGAGCACCAGGTGATGTATGGAAGTGTTAAATTACTATGCTGTATAGTTGAAACTAATATAACACTGTATGTTAACTAACTGGAATTAAAATAAAATTAAAATATTAAAAAGCACAGTATAAAATTTTGTTGAGAGTTTTTTGTAAGGAATTATAAATACATACTTTCACTTTGCAAATAAATGTGACACTGAAAAGATTCTCATTTAAAAAGTTTTAAAAGTACAGTATTGTCCAAATCAGTGTTTTTAACACTGTCTTCATCATTGCCTTGCTAAAGAAAAAAAAAATAATAAATTCATTTAAAGTAAATAAATTTATTTAAATTTCACAAAAGTAATTAAACATTAGGGAAATTTTGTTGGGTAGGGTACAGCATTAGAGGGTCATGAACCACTGTAATTATCTAAGAACTTTATGGCCATAGCCATAAAGAGCTATCACTTACATTAAAAAGGCATGGTGTATATGGCAACAACTAAAATACAAAAGAAACATCTCATATGAGACAAAGAGATGACTCATAAATGGACTGCACTTAGGAAAAGCAAGCATTCAAAAATAAGAGGTTAAAAGGACCAACCATTATACCAATATTTTGGCTTTTATAAATAAAACTCTTAAATATGATGGTTCCTTAATAATTATTTCCTCTCTGAATCAATTTTTTTTCATCAATTACTTATGGAGTACTTTTATTTTATTTTTTTAAAGATTTTATTTATTTATTTGACAGACAGAGATCACAGGTAGGCAGAGAAGCAGGCAGAGAGAGAGAGAGGAGGAAGCAGGATCCCTGCTGAGCAGAGAGCCTGCTGCGGGGCTCAATCCTAGGACCCTGGGATGACCAGAGCCGAAGGCATAGGCTTTAACCCACCGAGCCACCCAGGCACCACAATATGGAGTACTTTTAAATGTTGAAGATAGCGTTCTAGAAAGGTTAGTAGAATAGAAGATGGCTCTTCCTTCAAAAGATGGACTCCAGAAAAAGCAACTAAGCAAGCAATTTAAAAGGTGTTAAGTATTTTGATGATAAAGCAAATTGTCGGGTTAACACTTTATTGAATTTTGGGTAGAGGCAAAAGAGTCATAAAACCCAGGAAGAAATGTTGTTAATGCCAATAAGAGAAAGAGTTGAAATGTCTAGGAGTCTAAGAGGTAGGATAATAAAAAGCTGCTTTGCATGGGAAGGAGGAGGGCAGAACCAAAGTAGGGGTTCAAATGGGAGTTATTTTAGGATGTATAAATGCTAATGTGAAAAAGCCAATTGAGAATGTCCAGAGTACTTGATAGTACAGGAAAAGAAAGACACAAGAAAGAGAAGGGAATCAAATTATGTGTGTGTGTGTGTGTGTGTGTGTCCGCATACATATATTTATGATTTATAGAATGTATGTTGATCTTAAGATAACAAATTGAGAGGGCACCTGGGTGGCTCAGTGCATTAAGCCTCTGCCTTCAGCTCAGGTCATGATCTCAAGATCCTGGGATCCAGCCCCACATCAGGCTCTCTGCTCAGCAGGAAGCCTGCTTCCTCTTCTCTCTCTGCCTGCCTCTCTGCCTACTTGAGATTTCTCTCTCTGTCAAATAAATAAATAAAATCTTTTAAAAAAGACTATTCTTTAATTCAAGTAAGCATTTGCAGCATTATTCATAATACTCCAAAAGTAGAAATAATCCAAATGCCCTTCAATTGATTAAGGATAAACAAAAGCAGTCTATCTGTGCAGTGGAATATTTTCTAGCCAATACAAAGGAATGAAATATTTCTATATGTGCTACCATGCACCAACCTTGAAAACATTATGCTTAGTGAAAGAAGTCAGACACAAAGGTTGGTATTGTTAGATTACATTTCTATGGAGTGTCCAGAATAGGCAATTCTATAGAGACAAAAAGTAGATTTGTGGAGAAGCGGGAAAAGGAAATTACTGCTAATAGGTAAGGATTTCTTGTTGTGATAATGATAATATTCTGGAATTAACTAGTAATGAGGTTTGCATAGCCTTGTAAATAGTAAAACAAAACAAAATAAAAGACCAAAAAAATTTAAAAATAATAAAATAAAAAACACCAAACACTGAACTTTACACTTCGAAATGGTGAGCTGTTTTTGTTGTTGTTGTTGTTGTTGTTGTTTTTAATATTTATTTATTTATTTGGCAGACAGAGATCACAAGTAGGCAGAGAGGGGGAAGCAGGCTCCCTGCTGAGCAGAGAACCTGGATGTGGGGCTTATTCCAGGACCCCAAGATCATGACCTGAGCCGAAGGCAGAGGTTTTTTTTTTTTTTTTTAAGATTTTATTTATTTATTTGACAGAGATCACAAGTAGACAGAGAGGTAGGCAGAGAGAGAGGAGGAAGCAGGCTTCCTGCTGAGCAGAGAGCCCGATGTGGGGCTTGATCCCAGGACCCCTGGGATCGTGACCTGAGCCGAAGGCAGAGGCTTTAACCCACTGAGACACCCAGGCACCCCAAAATGGTGAGTTTTATGATGGATGGATTTTATCTCAATTTTTTAAAAACTGGAAGACAAAGAAAATACCTGTTTTTAATAAACATGCACTTACTTATTTAGATCTTTTTTAAAAATCTCTTAAAAAATAGGATGTTGTACTGTTTTTCAGGCATTATTCCCTGGAGTGAAGTATTAGTGAGGAAATAACAAAAGCATAGAACAGCACTCTATTTAATTAACTATCTATCTATCTATTTATCTAAATATCATCTATTATCTATATATCATCCACCTATCTATCATGAATAAAATATAAGAAACCACAATCATGGATTCAGTAACTTTGAGAATCCATGACCTAGCTATTTTCACATTTATATCTCCCTTAGTAACTTTACCTGTATATGTGCATTGCTTTCTGTTTTGTTCATCTTTAGCCACTCCTTGTTCCCACATTTAAAAATTGTGCAGTCTGCAAAGATGTGATGTCCTATTATCTTGTCAGTTGAAAAGGAAGATTTGTGCAAATGAAAGTTTATGAGATTTGTCTTTAGGGAGCCATTCCTGTAAATTATATAAAACATAGACTTCTAGTAAAATGACATTTAGAAATACTCATGCATATATCTATTTGAACTAATAAGTCAAGTTTTACTTATGTAATAGATTCCAATCACATGGAAGTAATAAAAGTAAGTGTGATCTCAGAAATGAGTGCTATTACAATAAAATATTCTGCAATAAAACAATACACAGCAAAAATATGAAAGCATAAAAAGTATTGTGCTCTTGATGCCTAATTTACCAACATTTCATGTCAGCAAAATTTTTGAAGATTCATTCCTTTTTTAAGTTTTCTTTTTAACAAATACTACTTAGAATACATCTGACCAAAATGATATACTATTCCCTGAATGGCCATAGATTGAGTCAAATAGAGGAAAAGATATGCTGAAAAATGAACAAATGGTCTGCAATGCAGTTTAATAGGAACCTATACATATATTTTTAGTGCAAAGTTACTGTATCAACCATGCTCCTTTTCTGAGATAAGTAATGTGGCTGAATACTTTTTCACATGTAATCTGGAAATATGAAAGGTGAAAATAGAGTTGAAATACATGATCTGTGATCCATTCACTTCCTATGTCAGGGGGACAGTGCTGGCAAAAAGAAAGAAGGCAAGTCATCCAACTTAATCTCCTTGTTTGTGGTAACTGGACTTCTGACTATAAACAGACTATTTTTTTTTTCTAGAATGAATATACTTACCAATTGAGTATTCTTAACAGAATGATTCTTGTTAAAAATTGCTTGTAGAAAACAAACCCAGAAACTAAGGATTATGGGCATGGCTCCCTCAGAAAGGTCATGTAAACTGAAGTATAAATAGGTTTTCTAAGCTAAATATTTCCTAATATATGCAGTAATAATGCCTATGCTTCACACAGAGACCTCTTACTCTGGGGCAAAGTTCTTGTCTGAGGCAGGAAAGAAGGACAAGGAGAGCCACCCTCAATGACCAGACCACTTTCTACCTAGTTGCCTGAATCCTTGAAAATATTAATATATTTGAGACCAACTGAGACCTCTAATTATATACATCTGAACTAAAAATCTAGTCCTTAGCGTAAACTCAATATAAAATATGGATAGTGTCAAATGCAAAAATCTCTCCACTAGTCAGTTAGTGAGTTCCATAATGACGGGCTCAAAGTCAGACTTGTTCAAATATCACTCCTTATAATAAATAAATAATAAAAACCTAATAACCACTTAAACTAATGAGTATAATATGAATAAAATATATTGAAAATGCAACATGTAAAGTACCTTTGCCTACTCTATAAGTACGTATGATAAAGCAACTGAGTAAATTAGCCAAGAATTATGCTTACAAGGATTTCACAATTTTTTTCAATTGTTTTGTTTTGTTTTGGCCATCATTCTAAGTTTATTAAGGAAGTAGAACATAATGGCTCTCTGGTGTTTCTCTAAAGTCCAATGTACGCTAGAGTTAGTTTAATTTTTAGATCTTCCAACAGTTTTAGTTATAGAACATGTACATTAAAAGGCTGTTTGAGATAATTAGATACAGAAAAACCTGAAAGGGGGGCTAGGGCATAAGAGGAAAATCAATGTCTATGAGATAATAGAATTATTTGATATTGTTAGTATTATATTTTTTCAATAAATACTTCAAAAAAGATACAAGGAGATAAGGTAAAGGACATTTAGGGATTGGCAATCTACTATGAAAGCATCTGTAATAGGTGACGTGCTGAGATATTTGCTAGGTGGATTGACAGTGACAATAGGAATAACAAAAGGGATCCAAGGAGCTAGCTAGAAAGAGTAGTAATAGGTGACATTATCAGGTGCTTTCCATATTTAACTCATTTTGTCTTCCCACAAATCAATAAGGTAGGCTACTATTACCTCCCATTTTCAACACAAAGGGATTATGTTAAAATGCAGTTAAGTAACTTGTCTAAATTCACACAGCCAAGAAATGTGATGTGAATGCATAACGTACTTTTAGAACTACTTGGTGCTGAAATATGATAGACTGAGGCCAATAGTTCAGAATAAGTTTCAAAAACTATTAAGTATTTGGGTAAAGTATCTAACATAATATATAACTAAGAAAATATACTAAATGTTTGGAAAAGTTTATCAATTTAGAGAAAAAAATAAATATAAGTAGAAATTACTTATATTTTGCTGAAACTCTTGGTTCCTGCTCAGGTTCGGGATCATGAGATCAAGCCTCAAGCCAGGCTCTGCATTGGGTGTGGAGTCTGCTTGAGATTCTGTCTCTCTCCCTCTGCCCCTTGCTCCACTGGTGTGCTTTCTTTCTTTCTCCCTCCTTCTCCCTCTGTCCTTCCCCACACTGGGGTACTCTCTTTCTCTCTCTCAAAAAACAAACAAACAAACAAACAAACAAACAAACAAAAATCTAAGTTGTCCTGAACAGAATGGTGATAGAAATTTAGGTGGTGAAAACCATTCTGATGAGGTCTCAGACAAAAATGAGAAACATGTTATGGGACAAGAGAGGCAAGACAATCCTTATTAAGAAGTGGCAAAGAGCTTGGCTGAATTGTGTTTGTGTCCATGTGTTTTGTGAAAGGTAGAACTTGTGAAAGATGTCATTGGATATTTGGCTAAGGAAATAGCTAAGCAAGTGCTGAAGGATTGGCTTGGTTTCTCTTTACCACTTGTAGTATAACATGAGGAGAAAGAAATGATTGAAGGTTGGAATTGTTAATCAAAAAGGAAGAGGATTTTCAACATTTCATATGTTCTCAGCCTATCTATATTGAAATGAATCAGAAAGCCTCTTTAGGAAAGAATGTTAAGAATATGCCCAGGAGACCAACTCAACAAAAACCAGGAACTGTTGTTCAAGACAATAGAAGAATAACCCCTTTTCCCATCAAGGGGTTCAGTGGTCATCAGGGTTGCTACTCAAGGTCCAGAGCACAAAAGTCCCAGGGAGAGAGTGGCTTCAAAGTAAGTGTTGCTGGTGCCTGTGGGACCTCTGTCTGCATTCCCTGGTGTAACCTGTCTAGTGAAGCTTCACATGGCAGCCTCCATTCCCCACATTCTGGTGCTGTGTTCCTCTGCCACTGTGGCTCTAGTGGTCTCTGGTACAGTGTGGCCTGTGCCCAACAGAGCCATAAGAGAGAACCACTATGAGAGCAGATATTTTCAGAGTGTTGGGAGACCAATCTCTGCCTTATGAAGCCCTGGGGCAAGATTTCTCTTGCTGCTTCAGTGAATGCCTGGTAGAACCCCACCCCAGGGGGTCTAGAGGGCAGAGCATTGAGCAAAGAGGAATATTCTAGAACCTTCAAGTGTAATGGAGTTTTCCCCATTGGATTTTGAACTTGCTCTAGCCTTGTCATTCTTCTTTTTTTCTTCCTTTTGAAATGGGTATGTCCATCCTATGCCTGTCACACCATTGTATTTTGGAAGAGCACACTTGATTTCTCAAGTTCACAGATGGCAGATGGAGAACAATTTCCTCTGGATGAATCATAACTTGAGTCTCACCCATATCTGATTTAGAAGATATTTAAATAAGACTTTGGACTTTAGTTGATGCTGGAACAAGTTAAGACATTTGGGGCTGTTGGGGTGGAATGAATGCATTTTGCAGAAAATGAATTTTGGAAGGCCAGGGGCAGGATGCCTTAGATTGAATGTTTGTGTCTCCCCAAAATTCATATGCTGAAACCTAATCACTCATGTGATGGCATTTAGAGGTGGGCTCTTTGGATGGTGTTTGGGTGATGAGGGTGAAGCGCTCATAATGGGATTTAGTGCTCTGGTAACAGAGGCCCCAGAAAGACCTCTCACCCCTTCTGCCATGTGAGGACAGAGAGATGGTTATCTGAACCAGGAAGCAGGCTCTGACCAGACACTAAATCCACCGACATTTTGATCTCGGACTTCCCACCCTCTAGAACTAAGAGAAATAAATTTCTGTTGTTTATAAGCTACCTAGTCTATATGGTATTTTTATTACAGCAGCTGAAGCAAACTAAGACAATTATCCTAAGGATTATAATTAGCATATAAATTTAAGTCAATCTAGTTATTTTTATTTTTGTATTTTAATTTTTTAAAAATTTTATTTATTTACTTGAGAGAGAGAGTGAGTGAGTGAGAGAGAGAGAGAACATAAACAGGGGAAGAGGGAGAGGGAGAAACAGACTCCTCGCTGAGCAGGGAGCCTTATACAGGGCTCCATCCAAGGACCCTGGGATTGTGAATTTAGCCGAGGCAAACACTTAACCAACTGAGCCGCCAAGGCACCCCAACTAGTTCTTTTTAATATTAAACTAATTCAATGGTATACGGAAGCTTTGCTCTAATATACCTCTGTTCTCTCCCACTCTGTTGTGTTATTATTGTCAGACAAGTTAAATTTCCTATATCATTTACATGGTTTCAGAATTACTGCTTTAAGTAATTACACTTCAATTCAGATAGAAGGCCAGATTAACAAATAAAAATATGCTTAAATTGTCCATTATATTTACCTAATTATCCTTATTGGAACTCTGCTCTTTATTTCTTCACTTGGATCCTAGTACTGTGGATGCTGTAATCTTGTCAGCACAATACTATTGTTTTTGGCAAAGCCCTGGAAATAGAGCTTTTCTTTTTCTTTTTCTTTCTTTATTTTTTTTTTCACTGAATTGATAGCTGAGTCATATCAAATAGCCACAACACCTTGAGAATGGAGATTTTCCAGGTTGTTGCTAGTTTGGACAAAATATTCATTGCAGTCTGGGGACGTAGCTTTGAATGGAGCTCTGAAAGAGGTTAATCCTCTCATTTGGCTGTGAGTCTGCTGATTTTCATAGCTACTGTGACAAAGAGCTAAAGAGGGAGGGTACGAGAAGTAGTCACAAGTTGAAATGCCATGACACAGCTATCTTACCAAGGTTCAGTAGTTTCTTTTGGATAAACACCTTTCAGTTTATTCTGTGGATTTGGTTAAGTTCCCAAGTTCTGAAACAGTTGATTTTAGTTATTTTTCAGTATTTTTGTTATTTTTGTGGGATAGTAGCTCACCAAGAGCCTCACTTGGCCATTCTGGAAGCCAGTTTTGATGTACTGATGTTTATACTTTTTATTAGAGAATTCTTCATTGCCATCTCTTTTTATTATTTTAGGAAACATTGATTATTAATTCACTACAGGCTGTGAAATGATACATTTCTTTTTCTTTTTAGATAGAGAGGTGCAAGATGGGCAGAAGGAGAAAGAGAGAGAGAATCTTAAGCAGGCCCAACATCCAGAGCAGAGCTTGACGCAGGGCTCAATCTCAGGACTTTACGATCATAATCTGAGCCAAAATCAAGTCTGCCATTTAACTGACTGAGCCACCCAGGTGCCCTGTAATATGGTACTATTTTAATTATCCCATTTCCTTATCAATTATTAAGCCGGGATATACACATACATGAATAAAGACAGAGAGAGAAAGGGAGGCAGAGATGATAGAAAGACCGGGGTGCCTGGGTGGCTCAGTCATTAAGTGTTTGTCTTCAGCTCATGCTATAATCCCAGAGTCCTGGGATCAAGCCCTGCATCAGGCTCCCTACTCAGTGGGAAGCCTGCTTCTCTCTCTCCCAGACCCCTTGATTGTGTTCCCTTTCTTGCTATATCTATCTCTGTCAAATAAATAAATTCTCTTAAAAAAATCATATATACCTATTTCCTATTATTTGCCAGTTTCTAAAATAATGATCTGTTTCCATTGCTTTCACCAAATGTGACCAAAGAAAGCTTTCATTTTTCTTGTTTTGTTTGCTTTTCCTGTTTGTTTTTGGTTTTGAATACATGATGGATTCTTAAATTACACATATTAGCTGTGTCTTAACCAAATACTCTTAAATGCTTAAATTGTTTCACTGTTGGTGCATGGGGTGGTCACATCAAGTTGGCTCCTGAGACTTTTGGCATCATTTGTGTCTTTAATAGCTGCTTTTCTCTGTGGTATTTGCTTGTTACATGCCATTTCTCCAGGGGTCTCTCTGTTCCTTTTTTTGTCTTTGAAAACGATATTTAAGACTGTAATATGCATATTAGAATTACTCGTTGCTATCAGACTGGGCATTTTTTTCTAAGCATTTTAGAAATAGGAAATAAAATATATGAAATGAAATTTTTGTGTGTAGTGTGTGTGTGTGTGTGTGTACATGCATATGTATGAGTTGCCAAAGAGAAGTTACAGATATTAAACAGGCAAAAGACTTTACTCAGAACTATTGCAATACTAGGAGAGAGATAGAACACAAATCCCTGAGGAAAAAAAAGCAAGGGGTGAGCTAGTAGGGAAGTGGAGGACATTGCACCGGTTGGTCAATGTCACTAGGATATCTGTTTGCTAAAGCATGCTTATGGAAGTTGTTCTCCACAGAGACACAGAGATGGGGGATTTTCCTTGAAGATTACATTTCAAATGGATGGCTACCAGGTCCTCAGAGACACCCCAGTGTTATAAAACTAGTAAGAAGCTGGGATATTTACATGTCAAAGGGACAAAGAAAGCATTTACAACTGAAAGTTTTCTGAAGTAAATGCTCTAAGAAAAGGCAGCTCAGGAAGAAAGCTGTCCTAAGTACAGTCAAGATGATGGGAACTGTAGGGTGTTTGATCAGTACACATACACACATGCACACATATATGTGTACGTGACATGATATAAAAGACAAAATACCTTATGAGTATCTTCTAACATGTTCAGTACAAATTCTTTATTACAGAGGTTACTTATTCTCTTGATCTTGTAACTTTTTCCTTTTCCCTTCAGTCAAAATCCTAGTTCACAATAACACCACCATAACCCATTCATTTTCCTCAAAATGCACATGAAACTGTCTCAGAATAATAATCACAGAACTGTCACTAATGATACAAATTCTGAAAACATAAGTTATTTTTGCAGTGATATGCCAAGTCAATATGAAGTTAAGTTGATTTGTTTTAGTTTACTTTTTGTTTTTGAAGATAACCTTTTTCATATAAAATATTTTCTTGGTTCCAAAAGCAAAACTATAAAAATAGTATATTCAGAAAAATTTAGTTTCTATCTCTACACACTTCCACAGTAATTTCTCCCTCTATCTATATAATTTAACCCCTAATATTATGGTTTATTGTTCCATTTTTTTCTTTTTTTATCATGTAAGTAAAAATGCATAAATATGTGTGTTTACATATGCATTGTAGGTGGCCCATCCCTGCAGCACACTGAATATTTGTATCCCCTCAAAATTCTTTTTTTTTTTAAGATTTTATTTTATTTATTTATTTGACAGACAGAGATCACAAGTAGGCAGAGAGGCAGGCAGAGAGAGAGGGAGGAGGCAGGCTCCCTGCGGAGCAGAGAGCCCGATGCGGGACTCCATCCCAGGACCCTGAGACCATGACCTGAGCCGAAGGCAGAGGCTTTAACCCACTGAGCCACCCAGGCGCCCCTCCCCTCAAAATTCTTATGTGAAAACCTAATCTAGGTCTTTGGATGGCACTTAGGTCACAAGAATGGAGCCCTCATGAATGAAGTCAGTTTGTATAAAAGAGACCCTACTGGGGCACCTGTGTGGCTCTGGGTGGCTCACTGGGTTAAGCCTCTGCCTTTGGCTCAGGTCATGATCCTAGGGTCCTGGGATTAAGCCCCGCATCAGGCTCTCTGCTCAGTAGGGAGCCTGCTTCCTCCCTCTCTCTCTCTCTGCCTCTCTGCCTACTTGTGATCTCTGTCTGTCAAATAAATAAATAAAATCTTTAAAAAAAAAGAGAGAGAGAGACCCTACTGAGACCCCAGTTCCCTTTTGTCACCTGAGGTTACAGTGAGAAAACAACTTTCAATGAGCACAAGCAAATTCTCACCAGACATCAAATCTGCAGACACCATGATCTTGGACTTGCTAGTCTTCCGAATTGTGAGCAATAACTGTTTGTTGTTTAAGCCATTAACTTCATAGTATTTTTTTTTAATAGCAGCCCCAATGAACTAAGACACTTCCTTTTTTACATTATATTAACTATACACACTTTTTTCCACAATGATTTTAAAATAATACTAAACTTTGAACCCCATCTCATAGTAGTATACAGAGACAGCCTGTATTCTCTTTTGTTGTTGTTATGTTTCAAGTTTTTAATTTAAATTCTAGTTAGTTAACATATAATGTAATATTAGTTTAAGGAGGAGAATTTAGTGATTCATCACTTACAGACAACACCTAGGGCTCATCATAAGGAAAGCTCTCCTTAATCCCTATTACCCATCCAGCCCATCCCCTGCCCATCTCCCTCCAGCAACCCTGAGTTTGTCACCTATAGTTAAGAGTCTCTTTTATAGTTGGCCTTCCTCTCTTTTCTCCCCTTCCCTTATGTTCATCTCTTTTGTTTCTTAGATTCCACATATGAGTAAAGTCATGTGGTATTTTTGTCTTTCTCTGACTTACTTCACTTAGCATAATACCCTCTAGTTCCAGTCACGTCATTATAAATGGTAAGAGTGCATAGATCTCATTCTTTTTTTTTTTAATGGCTGAGTAATACGTCATACACACACACACACACGCTCACACATGCGCATGTGCGCGCACACACACACACACACACACACACACACACACACCTCACATCTTTTTTATCTATTCATCAGTCAATGGACATTTGGGCTCTTTCCATAATTTGGCTATTGTTGATATTGCTGTTATAAACACAAAGATGCATGTGCCCCATCGAATCAGTATTCTTTCCTTCGGGTAAATACTTACCAGTGTTCAATTGCTGGGTTGTAAGGTAGTTATTTTTTTAAATTTTGGGGGAACCTCCATACTGTTCTCCACAGTGGCTATACTGGTTAGCATTCCCATTGTTAGTGTAAGAAGGCTCCCCTTTTTATGCATATTAAACTAATATCTGTTGTTTCCCGTGTTTTTAATTTTAGCCATTTTGACAGGTATAAGGTAATATTTTATTGTAGTTTTGATTTACACTTCCCTGATGATCAGTGATTTTGAAAATTTTTTATTAATTATTTTTATTAACATATAATATATTATTTGCCTCAGGGGTATAGGTCTGTGAATCGTCAGGCTTATACACTTCACATACCCTCACATAACTTACACATTTCACATCCCTCCCCAATGTCCATAACCCAACCACCCTCTCCATACCCCCCACCCCCAGCAACCCTCAGTTTATTTTGTGAGATTAAGAGTCTCTTATGTTTTGTCACCCACCCAATCCCATCTTGTTTCATTTTTTTCCTTCCCTACTCCCCAAACCTTTCACTTTGCCTCTCAAATTCCTCATATCAGGGAGATCATACTATAATTGTCTTTCTCTGATTGACTTATTTCACTCAGTATAATACACTCTAGTTCCATCCACATTGTTACAAATGGCAAGACTTAATTTCTTTTGATGGTGGCATACTATTCCACTGTATATATATACTACCTCTTTATCCATTCATCTGTTAATGGACATCTAGATTCTTTTCATAGTTTGGCTATTGTGGACATTGCTGCTATCAACATTCAGGTGCATGTTCTCCTTGAGATCACTACATTTGTATCTTTAAGGTAAATACCCAGTAGTGTTATTGGTGGGTTGTAGGGTAGCTCTATTTTCAACTTTTTGAGGAAACTCCATGCTGTTTTCCAAAGTGGCTGCACCAGCTTACATTCCCACGAACAGTGTAGGAGTGTTCCTCTTTCTCCCCATCCCTCTCTGACATCTGTCATTTCCTGACTTGTTAATTTTAGCCATTCTGACTGGCATGAGGTGGTATCTCATTGTGGTTTTGATTTGCATTTCCCTGATGCCAAGTGATGTTGGGCATTTTTTCATGTGTCTGTTGGCCATCTGGATGTCTTTGCAGGAATGTCTGTTCATGTCCTCTGTCCAATTCTTGATTGGATTATTTGTTCTTTGGATGCTGAGTTTGAGAAGCTCTTTATAGATTATGGATACTAGTTCTTTATCTGATACGTCATGAGTGAATATCTTCTTCCATATCTTCTTCCAGTCAGTTGTCTCTTGGTTTTGTTTACTGTTTCCTTTGCTGTGTAAAAGCATTTGATCTTGAGGAAGTCCCAATAGTTCATTTTTGCCCTTGCTTCCCTTGCCTTTGGCAATGTTTCTAGGAAGAAGTTGCTGCAGCTGAGGTTGAAGAGGTTGCTGCCTTTGTTCTCCTCAAGGATTTTGATGGGTCCCCTCTCACATTGAGGTCTTTCATTCATTTGAGTCTATTTTTCTGTGTGCTGTAAGGAAATGGTCCAGTTTCATTCTTCTGCATGTGGCTGTCCAATTTTCCCAACACCATTTGTTGAAGAGACTGTCATTTTTCCATTGGACATTCTTTCCTGCTTTGTCAAAGATTAGTTGACCATAGAGTTGAGGGTCTATTTCTGGGCTCTCTATTATGCTCTATTGATCTATGAGTCTGTTTTTGTGTCAGTACCACTCTGTTTAGATGATTACAGCTTTGTAATAGAGCTTAAAGTCTAGAATTGTGATGCTACCAACTTTAGCTTTCTTTTTTCAATATTCCTCTGATTATTTGGGGTCTTTTCTGGTTTTATATAAATTATAGGATTATTTATTCTATTTCCTTGAAAAAATTGATGGCATTTTGATAGGGATTACATTAAATGTGTAGATTGCTTTAGGTAGCATAGACATTTTCACAATATTTGTTCTTCCAATCCATGAGCATGGAAAATTTTTCCTTTTCTTTGTGTCTTCCTCAATTTCTTTCATGAGTACTTTATAGTTTTCTGAGTATGGGTTCTTTGACTCTTTGGTTAGGTTTATTCCTAAGTATCTTATTGTTTTGGGTGCAATTGTATATGGGATTGACTCCTTAATTTCTCTTTCTTCTCTCTTGTTGGTGTATAGAAATGCAACTGAATTATCTGTGTGGATTTTATATCCTGACACTTTACTGAATTCCTTGGCAAGTTCTAGCAGTTTTGGAGTGGAATCTTTTGGGTTTTCCACATAAAGTATCATATCGTCTGCAAAGAGTGAGAGTTTGACTTCTTCTTTGCTGATTCAGGTGCCTATAATTTATTTTTATTGATGATTGCTGAGACTAGGACTTCTAGTATTATGTTGAATAGGAGTGGTGATAGTGGACATCCCCGCTGTGTTCCTGATCTTAGCAGAAAAGCTCTCAGCTTTTCCCTATTGAGAATGATATGCACTGTAGGTTTTTCATAGATGGCTTTGATGATATTGAGGTATGTAGCCTCTATCCCTACACGTTGAAGAATTTTGATCAAGAAAGGATGCTTACTTTGTCAGATGCTTTTTCTGCATCTATTGAGAGTATCATATGGTTCTTGTTCTTTCTTTTATTAATGTATTGTATCACATTGATTGATTTTTGTATGTTGAACCAACCTTGCAGCCCAGGAATAAATCTCACTTAGTTGTGGTGAATAATCCTTTTAATGTACTGTTGGATCCTATTGGCTAGTATTTTGGTGAGAATTTTCGCATCTGTGTTCATCAAAGATATTGGTCTGTAATTCTCTTTTTTGATGGGGTCTTTGTCTGGTTTTAGGATCCAGGTAATGTTGTCTTCATAAAATGAGTTTGAAAGTTTCTCTTCCATTTCTATTTTTTGGAACAGTTTCAGGATACTAGGTATTAATTCTTCTTTAAATGTTTAGTAGAATTCCCCTGGGAAGCCTTCTGGCCCTGGGCTCTTATTTGTTGGGAGATTTCTGATGACTGCTTCAATCTCCTTACTGGTTATGGGTCTGTTCAGGTTTTCTATTTCTTCCTGGTTCAGTTTTTGTCATTTATCTGTCTGTAGGAATGCATCCATTTCTTCCAGATTGTCAAATTTGCTGACATATAGTTGCTCATTGTATGTTCTTGTAATTGTTTGTATATTTTGGTGTTGGTTGTGATCTCTCCTCTATCATTCATGATTTTATTTATGTGGGTTCTTCTTTCTCTTTTCTTTTTGGTAGGTCTGACCAAGGGTTTGTCAATCTTATTAATTCTTTCAAAAACCAGCTCCTGGTTTCGTTGATTTGTTCTACTGTTATTTTGGCTTCTATTTCATTGATTTCTGCTCCAATCATTATGATTTCTCTTCTGCTGGATTTAGGCTTTCTTTGCTGTTCTTTTTCCAGCTCCTTTAGGGGTATGGTTAGGTTGTGTACATGAGACCTTTCTTGTTTCTTGAGAAAGGCTTGTAAGGCTATATACTTTCCTCTCAGGACCACCTTTGCTGTGTTCCACAGATTTTAAACAGTTGTGTTTTCATTTTCATTTGTTTCCATGATTTTTTTTCAATTATTCTTTAATTTCCTGGTTGACCCATTCATTCTTTAGTAGGATGCTCTTTAGCCTCCATGTATTTGAGTTCTTACCAACTTTCCTCTTGTAATTCAGTTCTAGCTTCAGAGCATTGTGGTCTGAAAATATGCAGGGAATTATCCCATTCTTTTGGTACCAGTTGAGACCTGATTTGTGACCCAGGATGTGATCTATTCATGTTCCATGTGCACTAGAGAAGAATGTGTATTCTGTGGCTTTGGGATGGAATGTTCTGCATATATCTGTGATGCCCATTGGCCCAATGTGTCATTTAAACCCTTTATTTCATTGTTGATCTTTTTCTTGGATCCTTTCCTATTTTCCTTGTTGATCATTTGCTTGGATAACCTGGGGTGTTAAAGTCCCCTACTAGCATTGTATTTTTGTCAATGTGTTTCTTTGATTTTGTTATTAATTGGTTTATATAGTTGGCTGCTCCCATGTTAGGGGCATAGATATTTAGAATGTTAGATCTTATTGTTGGACAGACCCTTTGAATATGATATAGTGTCTTCCTCATCTCTTATAGTCTTTGGCTTGAAATCTAATTTATCTGATATAAGGGTTGCCACCCCAGCTTTCTTTTAATGTCCATTAGCATGGTAAATTGTTTTCCACCCCCTCACTTTAAATCTGGCATGATATATTCAGAGCACTAAATGAGAAAAATATGCAACAGAGACAATATACAGTAACGGTCACCTGACAGGCAACACAATGGCATTAAATTCATATCTTTCAATAGTTACCCTGAATGTAAATGGGCTAAAAGCTCCAGTCAAAAGAAACAGGGTATCAAAATGGATTAAAAAAAATCAATATGCTGTCCACAAGAAAATTATTTTAGACCCAAAGACACCTCCAGATTTAAAGTGAGGGGGTGGAAAATAATTTACCATGCTTAAATCTGGAGGTGTCTTTGGGTTTAAAATAATTTTCTTGTGGACAGCATATTGTTTGTCTCTGTTCCTTTCTCGTCTATTACTTTTAGGCTCCCTCTTTGTTTAGAGAACCTCTTTCAATATTTTCTGTAGGACTGGTTTGGTGTTTGCAAATTCTTTTAATTTTTGTTTGTCCTGGAAGCTTTTTATCTCTCCTTCTATTTTCAATGATAGTCTATCTGGATATAGTATTCTCAGTTGCATATATTTCTCATTTAGTGCTCTGAATATATCATGCCAGTTCTTTCTGGCCTGCTAGGTCTCTGTGGGTAAGTCTGCTTCTAGTCTAATATTTCTACCATTGTATATTACAGTCTTCTAGTACCAAGTTGCCTTCAGGATTTTCTCTTTGTCACTAAGACTAGCAAGATTTAATATTAGATGATCAGGTGTGGACCTATTTTTATTGATTTTGAGGAGGGTTCTCTGTGCATTCCAAAATTATTTTTTTTTAAGATTTTATTTATTTGACAGACAGAGATCACAAGTAGGCAGAGAGGCAGACAGAGAGAGAGAGGAGGAAGCAGGCTCCCTCCTGAGCAGAGAGCCTGATGCGGGGCTCGATCCTAGGACCCTGGGATCATGACCTGAGCCGAAGGCAGAGGCTTTAAACCACTGAGCCACCCAGGCGCCCCTGCATTCCAAAATTTTGATGCTTGTTCCCTTTGCCATATTAAGGAAATTCTCTATTATAATTTGCTCCAATATACCTTCTGTCCCTCTTGTCTCTTTCTTCTTCTTCTGGAATCCTAATTATTCTAATATTGTTTCATCTTATGGTATCACTTATCTCTCAAATTCTCCCCTCGTAGTCCAGTAGTTGTTTGTCTCTCTTTTGTGCAGCTTCTTTATTCCCTGTCATTTGGTCTTCTATATCACTAATTCTCTCTTCTGCCTCATTTATCCTAGCAGTAAGAGCTTCCATTCTTGATTGCACCTCACTAATTCCTTTTTTGATTTCATCTTTGTTAGATTTTAGTTCTTTTATTTCTATAGAAAGGGATTTTATTTCTCCAGACAGGGTTTCTTTAATATCTTCCATGCCTTTTTTGAGCCCAGCTAGCACCTTGAGAATCATCATTCTGAACTCTAGATCTGACATATTACCAATGTCTGTATTGGTTAGGTCCCTAGCCATCGGAACTGTCTCTTGTTCTTTTTTTTTTTTTTTTTTTTGTGGTGAGTTTTTCTGCCTTGTCATTTTATCCAGATAAGAATATATGAATGAGAATAAAGTACTAAAAGGGTGGCAAAGACCCCAGAAAAAATGTATGCTAACCAAATCAGAGGAGACCCCCAATTGGGGGGAGAAGAAAGGGGGTAAAAAGAAATTTTAAAAAATACATATATATATTAGGCTGGTGAATAGAACAGAGCCACCCACTTGATTTGGGGTGTGTTTTGGTCTCTTAGAAGAAACTACCTTCCAAATTTTTAAAGAAATATATACACACACACACACACACACTCAAAAATAAGGGTAAACATGCTGAAGGAATAGAATATGACTGTAAAAATGAAAATTAAAAAAAATTCTAAAAAAGGAATTCATAAGTTGGAGGGAGAAAGAAAGAAGTAAAAAAAAGGGGAGGGGGGAGAATGTGCTCAGGCTGAAAACTAGAGCAAAGCCCTATGCTAGATTTATGGTATATTTTGATCTATTAGAAGAAATTGTATCCCAAATTAAAAAAAGAACCCTATATGTATACAAAATAAAAGTTAGATACAATGAAGGATAAAATATGACTATAATAATGAGGGTTTAAATATATATATATATATATATATATATATATATATATACACACACACACACATATATGTGTATATATATGTGTGTATATATATGTGTATATATATATATACACACACACATTTATTTCCTGGAAATGACCCATATCCCATTTTATGTACTGTTCTCAAATTGGCTTGCTGAGATTCCCACTTATGGTGGAATAGTTTATGACATTTGGGCTTTATTTGGACCTTTTAACAGTCACTTTCTTTTCCTCTAAAGTTTTCTTATAATGATAAAAACAGCAAAGTTAAATTTCTACTACATATATAGAATTCTTCGGTAATAACTCTGTTGGCATGGCATTTAGTAGTTTACAAAATATTTAACCTCATTTCACTTTGACAATCCCAAGGACCCCAACTGTATATTCAAATAGTTTATGCTATCTCCATCAGTGACAAAAGGAGTTCATATATGGTAGACCCAAAACTGAACCTAACTTCCAACTGAAAGCCAAAAAAATGTTCCACACCATCATGGCTTATAGCTTAATATCTGGAGGGTTAGATGCAAACGATTCTATCAATCTGATGTAGTTTTCCTGTGTTTTAAAGACATAAGGGAGATAACCCACAAATTTCCTGAACCAGTAATATTCATTATCTCAACTTATAGCTCCAAGAAGCTCAAAAGAGTATGTGACTGACAGGGAAAGTCACTGTTACCACTGAGAAGAGATGATAGACTAAGTTTAATGTCTCCTAATCTATAATCCTACCACACTAATTAAATTGAAAACATTCCCTGAAGGAAGCACATAGTGAGTGCTCTGCTGCTATATTTCACTCATTAAAACAGTGTTCTTTTAAGTGAAAAAGACAGCTACCTTTAGGAAAGACTGCCTTTCTGAATTTCAAAATACCCTTTCCTGCAGTCTTTACTATCTGACATAGTATATTGAGAAGAAGAATATATGACCCTCACTTGTTCATTCATTAATTTGCAGCAATACTGAAGTGAAAATAATTGTATCACTCCTAAGCACCCCTGAGGGTTCTGGGTAAGATGTCTATCCAAATTTTCTCATCATTAGAAAATCGTGGGTTATTGTGAGATGTTTTTATCACTCATATTTTATCTTTTAAACCTCTTATCCTAGATCCTTGAATTGTGAGCCAGAGGTAGCATTTTCAAATATAAAGGGAATGATTACATATAAAACAAAACTAAAGGTTATATAACTATAATTTGGTAAAATTTGGGGTCATGTGTATATCAACAAACCTGTTTTACTGAGGAACCATGTGCTAGGTGACATGGTATGACTCCTACCATACATTACTACATCACCAGTAACTGTAACCAAAACAGTACTGGTCCACTCAAGAAAGAGAATCACATAAACAGTTGACAGTGGAAGTTGAAAATAAGAATTATTAATTGTTATAAAAGAGTAAGTATAAGATGTAAGAAAACTCTGTGTAATACCCTAAAAATAAGGGAAAGTATTCAAGGAAGAATAAGCTTAGGGGTTCTGAGTCTGTTGAAGAAGATGCAGTTCATTTCGAGCTGAGAAGCAATGAATATAAACTGACAATTGATATAGTAACTAAATCAATTGCTTAGTTACATAGATAGCATATGATAGGATGACAGGCCATAACAGGGATGGCAAAATTTTTAAACTAGGTTGATGGCAACTTTTGTGTTGCCTTTTGTGGTCCTTTTCCTGAGTAATATGTAAATTGCTTAATATATTATCCAAAGTCTTTTGTATTCTAAATTATTTTCCACCAAGACTGTCATTTTCCCAGTGTTGTATGGATAATAAAATAATGAATATTTAATGACTAATAATAATGATAAAGAAAGGTAAATTCAGATAAGATATCAACTGATATGTATGTGTAAGGACTCAGTACATTGACTTTATTCAGTTTATATGATGTTAGAGCACTAAATATTAGTTAAGTTAGACTCCACAATTGTACTTTTTAAGTCAAATTCCTCAATTTCCACTAATAGATTTGTGGTTTGAGCAAGTTAAGTTCTTTGTTTTTCACTGTACTAACTAAAAAAGGGGATAATAATACTATCTTATAGAGTGGGGTGTACCCAACTTCACTGATAACTACACATATACAGAACAAAACCAGGAAAATAATGAATACTCAACAAACATGACTATTATCAAATCTACCAGAGCTATAGATTGATCAGGGGGAACTTGTTTATGAACCCAGAGTGTATTGATGAAAATGTGAGTAGAAGAGTCTTGTCACAGTAAATAATATCTAACTTTTAATTTTTTCTTAATATCAGATATTAAAATTTAGCTGAGTAAGATAAAGTATTTTAATTGATATTATTGAATCAGTTTCTTTTCTTTTTCTTTTTTTTTTCTTTTTTCTTCCTGGGATTTGGAGAAAATAAATCCCATAGATAGACACACAAGTGGGGCGCTGGTCCTGAGGACAGCACATATCACACAGTAAAACCCCAAAACCCAGACATAGGGTAAACCACTATAAAAATCAAATTATATTTTAATAGCCAATTTAATTATTAAGTTTATTATCTTTAAACACAAGACATGGAGATAGAGTACCCAGAAATAAATTCAAATAATACTGAATATGTGCCCTCATGAGGTACCACATTATGTCCAATAGGATTGTATTATTTAAAAGAAAAAAAAAAGGAAAGAAATGTTAGTGAGGGTATGGAGAAGTTGGAACTCCCATGCATTGCTGGTATAAAAGTAAAATGGTATAACTGTTGTCATCAACAGTATGCCATTTCTGCAAAGAATCAAACAGAATCGCCACAGACCCAGCAACTCCACTTCTAGGTATATATGCAAAAGAATTGAGAGTAGAAGCTTGACCAGATAGATATGTGTGCAGCAATATTCATAATAGCATTACTCACAATAGTCAGAAGGTGGAAACACTCCAAATGTTCATAGAAAGATGAGTGAATAAACAAAATAGATTGTCTTTGTCCCGATCCTATTGATTAATAATTTACCTTGATCCTGCATTTGTCATTGCTACCTGTTGCAAAAGGAATAGGTTCTAAACCAAATGTAAAAGTTTAACATTTACATGAAGAATAAAAAACAATCTGTGAGGGGCGCCTGGGTGGCTCAGTGGGTTAAAGCCTCTGCCTTCGGCTCAGGTCATGATCTCAGGGTCCTGGGATCGAGCCCCGCATCGGGCTCTCTGCTTAGCGGGGAGCCTGCTTCTTCCTCTCTCTCTGCCTGCCTCTCTGCCTACTTGTGATCTCTGTCTGTCAAATAAATAAATAAATTAAAAAAAAAAACAATCTATGAAACAGAAAAAAGAGAAAAACACCAGAGACACTATTTCCACTTGGAAATTTTCCAGTCGTATACAAGGAATAGGAGTGTGAACAACCAAAATAGCTATTTATCAGTCTTCTAGATGAACAAGTTTTATTAGAATTCCATTATTTCTCCTTATTGGTAATATTGAATTCCTCAGCTAGAAAGATCCCAAAAGGTTTGGAATTGACTAAAAATCGGTCATGAGAAAATTGTTACAAGATCCATAATCGAGATGTAAAATATTTTTCTGTGTAAGTATATTTTGTCTTATTTGAGAGTCTGGATTTTGTGATATTTTGAGTTGGTCAGAAGAGGAATGGAAATGTTTCTTTGCACAATTTGACATTTGCATAAGAGAAAAGGAATAGCTAAAAATTTTATATGAGTAATAAACACATCAAATGGACTAGTTCTTCTAAAAAATAAAATAATCCCTTTTGTGTACAGAAATGAACAGGAAAGGAGATGTGGTAAAGCCTGAAGAAGCAGACATATGAGACTCCAAAATCTGCAACACATGGTAACTGGGAAAAGAGGCCAAAATCACTTTAGTTGATGGAGAAATCAAGGCAGTTAATTATCATGAAACCTAGAACTAACTTTTTCCTGCCCCCACACCCATCAAAACAATCTTTAAAAAGGGGGGGAGGGGATCACAAAGCCTGAAAATACTATTTGAGGCAGGAGGGTAGTCCCTGCCTGCTTCTTGAAATGGCAATTCAGAGGGAGACAGTCATTCTGCAAAATCAAGCTAAACATCCCCTGGAAATAAGAAATACAAATTTTTGAAATGAGACAACCTACCAACAACACTAATACCCGACCAGGTAAGACAGATAAAGATAAACACACCTCCACAAAATAGATAATCTTGGAAAAGAAAAAAAAAAATGAACACCACACACAAATACACACACAAACACGTGCATGCACCCCACCCATTTATAAAACAAAAACAAAAACTAAGCCCTAATATTTAAAAAATTAGTTTAAAAAAAGGTATCATATTTAGATCACTATTACTGCCCACAGAACAACACTGACTCTCACAAAGGCTCTAGCTGAAGCAAACCAAATCTTAAAATGGCAGTTACCTCCTCATCCTAGAGGACAGCAGAGGAAATATCTCTGCCCCATTAAGAATCAAAGTATTCTGATACATGTGCTCCTTTTAACTGGATGCCCAAATTGCAAACCTTTTAATTTCCTCACTTTACTGCCACCCCTGTAGGTAGTTGCTATAACTGATTTAGATCAGCACTTTCTAATAGAAATATACTACACACTTCAAATATGAGCCACATATGTAAGTTGACATTTTCTAGGAACATTTTTTAAAAGTTCAAATTAAATGTATTATAGTTTTAAATCTATCTAAAATGTTGTCACTTCAACAAGTCATCTGTATGAAACTTATTAATGAAATATATTCTTTTTTGATGAAACTAACTTTTTGAAACTGAGTGTGTATTTAGTACATCTCAAATCAGACTAGACATCTTTTTAATGACCATGAGCCATAAGTGGTTAGTGGACATGGAAAGGAATGATTCAGACTTTTATGTCAAGTTGCTGATATATTTATGCCATTGTTCAGCCAATTGAGAAAAACAAAAAAACAAACAACAACAAAAAAAAAGAGAGAGAGAGATTTATGGAAAAAAATTGTGTTTTTTTAAAGATTTTATTTATTTATTTATGAAAAAGAGGGAAGGAGAGCGTGAGTGGGGGGAGGGGCAGAGGGAGAGAGAGAGAATCTCAAGCAGACTCCGCACTGCAGGAGGAGCCTGACTCAGGACTCCACCTCATAACCCATGAGATCATACCTGAACTGAAACCAAGAGCTGCCTCCTTAACCAACTGCACCATCCAGGTACCCCCAAAATTGGTTTATCACTGCTCTTAAGACAAAGCTGGTATTGTTAATATCCTTGTCCAGACATTTATGATCTAGCTCCCTTACATCTTCTTACTTATTCTCTTATCTGTTTCTCTATCTTTTGGTCACACTGATCTTACAGGGTCTGGAATGTGCCATGTTTCTCCCACCTCAGGGCCAGTCATGACATATGCTGCTTATTTTATTTCAAATACTGTTTTCCCACCTTTTATATTCTGCTTCCTATTCATCTCTAAATTTCCAATCTAGGGATGCCTGTGTGGCTCAATTGGTTGGGTGTTTGCCTTTGGCTCAGGTAATGATCCCAGAGTCCTGGGATCAAGTCCCGCATTGGACTTCTTGCTCAGTGGGGAGCCTGATTTTCCCTCTGCCTGCCACTCCTCCTCTTTGTGTGCATCCTCTCTAGCTCTCTGACAAATAAATAAAATCTCTAAAAATAAGTTAATTGATTAATTAATTAATTAATTTCCAATTCAACATACACATCCTCAGGAAAGTTCCCTGACCCTAAGATAATATTAAGGCTATCATTTTATATTTTAAAACAATCTATAACTTTTCTTTATAATATCCAGAACCCCTAATAATATTTTTTAATTGAGAAAATTGTTTTACACCATTTCTTAAAAGCCTAATTTGAGTTCCTATCATTTTTCGATTGAAATCCAAATGTTACTATTGGCTCCAAGATTTTATAATCCGTTTTCTATCGACCTTTCACACTCAGTTTCTACCCTTGCTTCTTTCATGTCAGCCATTCTGACCATCTTTTGTAGGAATTTGACCGTCTTTTGTAGGAATCTGACCGTCTTTTGTAGGAATTTGAGAGATCCATTCCATAGAGACATAGCTATTCTCTATGTCCAAAATGTTCTTGCTCTAGACCTAGTCTGTGAAATAAAGTAGCCATGAAGCCACATGCAGATATTCAACTTTGATATCAAATTAATTAAAATTAGAAGTTCAGGTTCTGAGTCATACTAGTCACACTTGCAAAGTTCATTGTCACACATGGTTAATAAATAACAGGACAGTATAGAAAATATTTCTATCATATTTATTTCAGTGGGATGGCTCTGCTCTAGACCATGATGAGAAAACTTTTCTTATAAAGGAAAGATATTAAATATATTGTAGTTTGTGAGCCATATGGTCTGTGTCCTAATTATCAAACTCTTAAGTTTGAGCATTAAGGCAGCTACAGACAATGTAAACAAATGGGCAAAGCTGTTTTCAGTACAACTTTGTTTATAGAAAGCTGGATTTAGTCCACAGGCTGTAGTTTATGGTCTACTGTACTACACATTTCTATGGCTGCTTCTGTAATATTATACCTTTGCAGTCAAAACTTATCTCAGTACTAAAGCCTTTACTGAGCACATACTCTAAATTACCCTTCCAACATTCTTCCCCCCCCACCGTTACTCTTTAGCATCTTATTCCATTTGATGTTCTTTAAAACATTACTTATTACTTTGATTTACTTTAATTATTTTTTAAAAAATATTTTATTACTTTTCTCCTTTGCTAGATAATAGCTCCCTCAGACAGGGGGTATAGTGTTTTTTCACTCTTTGTCCCTAGGGCTTAGAGTACAACTGGCATTTGCAGATAGTAATTTTTTGGTGAATGAATATTTCATCAAAATATTGTTTTTAATACAGCTGTATTTAATTTATTACATGGTTATATTTAGATTGTTGCTTCATGGTATTTTCCTCCATAAGACTACAAATATAACAAAAGCTGAGGTGAACAATTTGCATTTATCACCAAGGCCCAGATTTTACCAAAGTCTTGGTACAAACACTTTATTTCCTCAATTATAAAACTCAATGAAATATGATTCATCATCAGTTAAGTATACCTAATACAAATGGAGCACGAATATATTAAATGTATACATAATTATAAGATGTATTATCTTTCAGAAACATTAAAGGTGAAAATGTGAATCTTGAAATAGAATTATATGTTTATTTAAAAAATAAATAAATAAATAAATAAAATAAAATAAAATAAAAAGAATTAAAAAGTAAGCCTGTCTCTGCTATATATGTAGTAGGCAAAGTTATTAAAGATATTTGACCATTTTCTGTCCGAAGGCATCCTTCATGGATCATGTTGCATTGTCTCTTTAATAGCATTACATGACATAGGTAAGTCATATTTAATTTCAAATAGCTGACCTGAATGAATATGCATGGAAACTTTTGGTTTCATTGAAGTTCCCTGCTATTGGCAACCATGAGCATTACAAAAAGCACGAAAGAAGACTGCCCCTGTCTTTAAAGAAGCTACATTCATTTAGCATATTCTTCCACTCTGAATTTTAATACTAATTACAATGGCTTTATACAACACATTTCCTATTTACTTAGACTATCATAAATCAGTGAAATAAATAAAGAATGAGACAGTGTATCAGTCTCTTCCATTTCTACCTGATCAAATGGTCAAGAAATTATTACATCATCAGTTTGATAGATCAGATCTCATGTTATTCCAATGTAGTCAAGCAGATGTTGGGGATCCCCCGTCTGATATGGTACAGAGAGATAGTATTATCTTTGAGTGCAATAGAACCTTAGGACCATTGTAATTTTAAGTGAACCATTTCTTCATTCTTCCAAGTTTAGGCCTAAGAGTCCCTCCTTTTCTGGCAATTAATTATGTTTTGTGAATTCTCTCCTTTTGATCATTAAATAGGGCATTACTCTACATTCTCTTCTCACCTTCTGGTCTAGTCAAACTTATTTCTTTAAGTTCCTCAAAAGCATTTAGAACACTCTATTCTCTCCCTGACCTCTGGCTTATCTCAACCTAACATTTGGGCTCAACTTTGGTATCACATTCTCTGGAAATCTCCCATGTCCTTCTTCTGTTTACTCTCTTCCTTTGCTACTCTATTTGTGTTTACTAAATTACAATGAGACTTTTACAGGACAACAAATAAATAGGTTAAAAAAAAAAATCCCACAAACTCAATAGGGACTCAATTATGCAAGGTCAAGTCACCAAAATGGGGCTTAATACCTAATCAGATTTCAGTTTAACCTCCCCAAATAATGTCTTAACCAGTCAGTCAGGAATTTTCTAGTCATCACCAATGAGGTAATCTCACATGAGCTTTCTCCATTCCCCAAATGAAGAAGAGGTAATCTGTATAATAAGACACTCTGGTATTCCCAAGGGATAATGACCATGCCTGGGGGGGGGGGGGAATCTTTTTTTTTTTATAATAATTTCCTTGCCCAGCCTTTCTTCTAATAAAAATCTTCATGTTATGCAATTTCTTGGAGCTCCCCTCTACTTGATAGATGGGATGCTGCCTGATTCATGAATTGCTTAATAAAACCAATTGGTCTTCAAATTTACTCACTTGAATTTTTGTTCTTTAACAAAATTATTTATCTTAGTTCTTAATCTTTGTCCTTTGGTTAAAACCAATATTGCATAGTAGTTAATAGCTCAAGTTTCTTTTTTAAAAAATCATACTTAAAAATTAATATTTCAGTTACATTCAGCCAATTTCACTATTTTTAGTGTGCAGTTCTGCAAATTTGGACAGTCTTCAAATTACACCCATAATCAAAATAAAGAATAGTTCCACCACCTGAAAAACTTTTCTGCTACTCTTGCTAAAGAAAAATTGCACTGAAGGGAGTTAAACATGCAAGAAAAAAATTGATTCAAGACCGTTACAATAGAGGTAAGCACTATTGCAAGAGGCAAAAGGATTGAACATAACTTCGCTGAAACAAAAGGCAGGAGTGTTTTAAGAGCTGGACTGAACTAATGGACACATGCTGGGGTGAGATTGGTCAATGAGAATAGACCATCTGTGTTTGCTAACTGGGTGCTTGTCAAAGTTGTGCCCCTACCCTTATGCAGAGAGACTGGGAGATAGGGGCTCTTCCTTAATGATTATATTTCAAATGGATGGCTCCCAACTCTTTGAGAAAGTTGTCCCTGGGTTGTAAAACTGGCAAGAGGCTGGGAGAAGTTTACATTTCTTTCTTCCTTTTTTTTTTTTTTTTTTTTTTAAGAATTTATTTATTTATTTGACAGAGAGGAATCACAAGCAGGCAGAGAGGCAGGCAGAGAGAGGAGGGAAGCAGGCTCCCCGCTGAGCAGAGAGCCCGACGCGGGGCTCGATCCCAGGACCCTGAGATCACAACCTGAGCCGAAGGCAGAAGCCTCAACCCACTGAGCCACCCAGGCGCCCCAAAGATTTACATTTCAAAGGGACAGAGAAAGCATTTGGATAGAAAGTTTTCTAAAGCAAAGGCCTCAAGGGAAGGGAAGTCTGGTGTATGTAGGCAGGAAGAAAGGGGTCTAAAGTTGAACCAGGGGGCGCCTGGGTGGCTCGGTGGGTAAAGCGTCTGCCTTCGGCTCGGGTCATGGTCTCAGGGTGGTGGGATCGAGCCCCACATCGGGCTCTCTGCTAGGCGGGAAGCCTCCTTCTCCAGCTCTCTCCTGCCTCTCTACCTGTTTGTGATCTCTTTGTCAAATAAATAAATAAATAATCTTAAAAAAAAAAAAAAGAAAAAGAGAAAAAAATTTTAACCAGTTAGAGGGGAATGTTAAAGCCTTGGTCACCCTTTTGTATTCAAACAGTTCCTTCACTCTAGGTCCCTCAGGACGACTTAGCTGTTTTCTGCCTCGATAGTTTTGCTGTTGCAAGAATATAATACAAGGAGATCACATAGTCTATAGTCTTTTGAGTCGGCCTTATTAAACTGTATAATGCATTTTAGATTCAGTCATGCTGTTGGGTCTATCAGTGGTTCTTTTCTCTATATTCTTGGGTAAAATTCCTTTGCATAGGTTTAATGCAGTATATTTTCTCATTTCCCAGTTGAAGGACAGTTGGGATGTTCCAGATGTGAACAATTATAAATGAAGTGCCTTTTAAAAATCATGTACATGTTTTTATGAAAACACAGATTTTCATTTCAGCTGGGTAAATATCTAGTAGTGGGATTGTGGATCACGTAACTTTATGTTTGTGTTTAACTTTGTAAGAGAAAATAAAAACCGTTTTCTAAAATATGTTTTGCATTCCTACTAGCAATCTTTTTTTTTTTCTTTTTCTTTTTCTTTTTTTTTTTTAAAAGAGAGAGCACCAGAGCAAGAGAGGAAGGGCAGAGAGAGAAAATCTTGAGCAGGTTCCTTGCTCAAAACAGAGCCCTTCTGACGTTTGATCTTAAGACCTTGAAATCATGACCTGAACTGAACTCTAGAGTGAAGGCTTAACTGACTGAGCCACACAGGCATTGCCCCCACAGCAATCTATGAGTTCTAGTTGTTATACAGCCTTGTTAGAACTTATTATTGTCAGCTTTTTATTTCATTTTATTTTATATCTTTTTTTATTTTATTATTTATTTTTGATAGGGAGAGACTGAGAGCAGGTAAGGGGTACAAGGAGACAGAGAGAATATTAAGCAAGCTCCATGCTCAGTGTGGAGCTCGGTGTGGGTCTCCATCTGAGACCATGACCTGAGCAGAAATCAACAGTTGGATGCTTAACTGACTGAGCCACCCAGGTGCCCCCAGTTAATTATTTTAGTCACATGAATAAATGGGTCATGATAATTCATTGTTGTATAAATGTGTTGAAGGAGAGAAAAGTACACCACCCCAAAATAAGTCTCTGTCATACTGATTATAAGCAAGTTATTTAAAAAAAAAAAATAGCAGACATAGGGGAAGCTATGAAAACTGAATGGAAGTTAACCTTTGGAAATTTCCTAATAATAACCTAAGGGAAATTTCCATTTTTAAGGATATCTTCCTTGCTGTACCTTGCTTTCTATTTTGATATAGTCCCATTTGTTTCTCTTTGCTTCTGTTGCTTGTGCTTTTGGAGTCATATCCAACAAATCATTGCCAAAACCAGTGTTGTCAAGGTGGTTTTTACTTATGTTTTCCTCTAGTAGTTTTATAGTTTTATGTCTTATATTTAAGTTTTTAATGCATTTTGAGTTAATTTTTGTGAGTGGCATAAGATAGTGGTTCAATTTCTTTCTTTCTTTCTTTTTTTTTTAAGCTTGTGACTATCCAGTTTTCCCAACACCATTTACTGAGGAGATGTTTAAATCAGGTTGCGCAAGTCTTTTAACTTGTTCTTTTTCAAATCATAGTGAATATTTTAGTTCTTTCATGATCTGTATATATTTTAGTATCAGCTTGTCAGTATCTATATAAACCCTACTAGGATATTAATCAGAAATGTGTTGAATCTATAAATTTGAGTAAAATTGACATTTTAATAATATTGACTTTCCAAATCCATTTAAGTGGTGCACATATTAGTTTGCTAGGGCTGCCATAATGTAGTACCACATACCGGGTAGCTTAAAGAACAAAATTAATTTTCTCACAGTTTTGGAAGATGGGAGTTGAAGATGAAAGTGTCAGCAGGGTTGGTTTCATCCAAGGGTTCTCTCCTTGCCTTGTTAATGGTTGTCTATTCCCTGTGTCTTCACAAGATCTTCCCTCTATGTGCATCTCTCTGCCCTAATCTTTTAAGGACATCAGTCATATTGCACTAGAGCACATTCTAATGAATTCATTTTAACTTAGTTATATTTTTAAAGGTTCCTTCAAATATAGTCACATTCTGAGGTACTGGGAGTTAGGACTTCAAAATATAAATTCTTGGAGAACGACAATTCAATTATACTTAGTACTAATTCTCTATTTAGCTCTGGTTCCTTTTACCACCATTTATAGTTTTAGGATGGCAATATTTTAGATATTTTTATATTTTACCTCTTTCTGCTGAAATTATCGATTTGATCATAACTCTTTGTTTACCATTTTTAGCATTGAACATATTAACCAATAAGCATAGTTATCCCTTTTTTTTTTAAGATTTTATTTATTTATCTGACAGAGAGAGATCACAAGTAGGCAGAGAGGCAGAGAGAGAGGGGGAAGCAGGCTCCCTGCTGAGCAGAGAGCCCGATTCGGGACTTGATCCCAGGACCCTGAGATCATGACCTGAGCCGAAGGCAGCGGCTTAACCCACTGAGCCACCCAGGCGCCCTAGTTATCCCTTTCTGATAGTTCCAATATCTCGGTCATTCTGTGTCTGGTTTCGCTAATTTCTTTGGCTTTTACAACTTGTTTTGTGCTCTTGATTTTCTTCTACATCTTACATTATGTTTGTTTGTTTCTCAAAGATGGCTTTTGTATGACAGGAGAAAATGAGGCAGTTTTTATGCATAGAAGTGGGCATGACTTTCTTTCTGCTAGGTCTTTAGCGTGGAATGTTTACACCATGTACAAAATAGTTGATCTGGGATTTGTTATGGGCATGGGTATTCTCAGTACACCAGTAAACTCCTCTATTGTTATCTTGTGTTTATAACAGGGACTGGTTTTTCTGAGGATTTTTCTTAATTTCTGTCTGTCCTCAGCATTAGGGTTTGCTTTTTGCTTCAGAAAGGATCCCCTTCCATGCCCTCTTCCAACAGTTGATTACTATGACTTGTTGGTCAACATTTGTTAGCCTGGTGGGGAGGTTAGTGAGATGTTCTCCAGCTCTGACTATACCTCTTAGGTAGGCACTGTTGCTGGGTTTGGGGGCTGGGAGAAGATTTCTCAGTGATCTTACCCTGAAGTCAGCAGGGGGTCTAGGCATAGCATTTATTTTTCTGCTCAGCCAGGGGTACATGGTCTTTTCTATTTCTGTCCCCCAGCATAGGGAATTTCCACCATTGTCCTAGAACTGTGATAGTGTGTGTGTGTGTGTGTGTGTGTGTGTGTGTGTGTGTGTATATATATATATATATATATATATATATATATATATTTTAATACTTTCTTCAGTTTCAAGGCATTTGTTCCATTGTAGAGATAGGACAAAATATTCCCAAGTGGGATTTGTGCTATTCCTAAGGAAGCTAATTTTCTCTTCTGTCTGCATCACCAGGAACACATTCCTTGTTCTGTTCGGCCTTCAATTTGTGAACACTTTAGATTGAGGTATATGGAGAAAAGCCTGAGAGTGGCTGGAAATTCCCAGTGTGTCTGCAACTCGTGGGGTTTCATATTTACTCCATATCCTACACACATCCTTCATTTAGCTGATCTCTTTTCACTACTGCTTGTGGCATTTACCAGTTTAAACAAATGCTCACTTCCTTGTAGGTGCCTTTGTTTAGATTTGGGTTAGCAGGTTGTCTTGCAATTATGGATGGGTTAAAGTGAATCTGTGTATTTGCAAATTGTCCAGGGATTTGTTCTTACTGGTATAGTTTTGTGAGTGATGTTCTTTCTAAGTTTGTACATTGTTAATGAATCTGGAGTCTCAAGATCACAGATTTTTGAGCCAAATAACTCCAGGTGATATCTTTACATTATTAGCTATTTTTTCAGGGGGGCAAACTATTTAATTTCCCATACCTCAGTTTCTTTAAAAGCAGTGTAAATATACAAAAAGAACTATGTTCAAAAGTTATGTTTTTATGATACAGATATGGATGTGGAACTATAGACACTGGATCTGAATTTCAGTTTGATCTATCATTTTTCCCCCCATACTAAGTTCTTTCAGAGCTTCTTCCCTTATCTGCAGAATGAGAATGCTTGACTAAATTATATCCATCCTGCTTCTCTACCATTATCTGAAATTATTATAAATTGTAGTTCTGTCTTAGAACACACAATTTTTTTTTTAAAGATTTTTATTTATTTATTTGACAGAGAGATCACAAGCAGGCAGAGAGGCAGGCAGAGAGACAGGAGGAAGCAGGCTCCCTGCTGAGCAGAGAGCCCGATGTGGGACTCGATCCCAGGACCCTGAGATCATGACCTGAGCCGAAGGCAGCGGCTTAACCCACTGAGCCACCCAGGCGCCCCAGAACACACAATTTTTTATGAAGTCTTACTTATCTATCTCCTGCAGATGCTTTGTTTGTGTGTGAATAAGTACAATTGTGTCAACTATTGTTATTGGAAAGTTAATATTTGGAGCATTGAATAACATAGTTATACAGTTTGTGACCCATGTTTCTTATTTAATGATATGTTATTATTTCTTATTCTGAAGAATACTATGTTGCTACTTATATTAGAGTGCAAAGTTTAAACCATCTTTTGAAAAATAACAAATGTGTTTATTTGGGGGTTCCAATAAACTTATTAAATGTCAAATATATTTCTTAAAATAAGTTGTAGGTTCATCTCAGCAATAGTGTTAGTCCCCTAATTTATGTGATTTGCTATTTGTTCTTTCTACAGTGTATGCTTGCGTGGGTTGTACATCCCACAAGCATGGTTTCCCACTCGCTAAGAAGAGAAAGATCCTGGAACTTCATGTTATTTTACAAAAGAATAATAGAGATTAACTTCTAAGGAAGTATTTAGATTTAGTTGGATAATTTTTGAGATATAGTCTTTCTTACTAGGTAATTATGTGAAAAGAAAATTAAGAGGCCATTGTTGAGCTTCAGAAACAGGAGGAAAAAAAAACTTAAGATGAAAATAATACAAATTATTTGCTCAGGATATTTGCTAAAATTTCATTCACACTTGAAAACTGAATCTGTCTTTGCCTGATGGGTCACTCAGATAGCTCGTTATAAGGGTTTATCCTGTTTTTATAATAACCAATAAATTATTTGGCAAGACACCAAAAATACTTAAAAATAGAATAGCCTGTATGAGGGCATTCAAGTGACAGTAAAATTCTGTCTTCCAGGACCATATTTTACAGTAATTTAAAAACTGAAGATGTTTATAAAATTAAAGTTCTGCTGACTCCAGCAGGTTTGAGAAGTGAAGGCTTCATATATTTGTTAAAAGTAATGCATCATTTGATATTATAGGAAATATCATGGACAGTCCCCAGTTCCTCTCTCCTATGAAGTAGGAAAAGCAAAATGTGGCATGACAAAGGAAGAAGATAAGAGCTGTTGATCAACCCAGCCTTAGAAAATGGGAAAATTCACTTTCTTCCAGATTAAACATCCAGTGCCATGGCCCAGTGATTATATTTCAGCAAGAATATATTTTCACTTGGGAAAAGATATAAGGTTATGGACTAAGGATACTTAAATGATCTGCAACATCAAAATTTAGCAGTGCTCAGGGTATGCTATACCAAACAAATGCAAAACTACAAACTTCTAAATTTTAAATCAAGATACCTCATTTGTTCATCAGCAGTTGGAATTCCTTATGAAGTAATGAATTACCTCGACCATACTTAATAATATGACAATTGGGGTCAATTTTTCCAGTCACTCCTTAATAACAAAATCTTAATTGTTTATTTCTTGTTCCTTTCATGGATCCTTTGAATTATTGATTCTTCCCATCAATATCAACTGCCGTGGACTTAAGATATTCAAAAGGATATAGGAAAATAATAAAATACTCATATAAAAATGTTAATTTGAAATAGAAATAATCTTTTGATTTTTTACATTAGCTATCTAATTACAATTGGGATAGAGTACTAAAGGGGAAGAGAAAAGCTTTCTTGCTACTTACTGCTAAGAAGAAAGTTCTGTCATATGTGTTCATCTCTCTTTGCATTAACTGACTGTGGCAATGATAAATTTTCCAGAAAATCGTTCCAGATCATAACAGAGTTTGGAGCAACAGCTCTAGATAATTGTGGTGGGCTATGCTGAGTAATTGATAAAATGTGATTCTTTTCCAAAGGCTTTAGGCAAATGTCTAAAGATCTTTCTAGACGGTGCCTAAGCTAAGCACTATGAATTAATAAATTAATTCAGAAGATTATGGTTACATTTGCCATGAAAATGTTAATGATTTACTTTAAATCTGCTTTCATCAGGCACAAGTTATCACTTTGGTAAGAGATAATGCACTGGGGGTACCTGGATGACTCAGTGGGTTAACCCTCTGCCTTCGGCTCAGGTCATGATCCCGGCCGGGGTCCTGGGATCAAGCCCTGCTTTGGGCTCTCTGCTCAGCGGGGAGCCTGCTTCCTCCTCTCTCTCTGTCTGCCTCTCTGCCTGCTTGTGATCTTTCTTTCTCTCTCTGTCAAATAAATAGACAAAATCTTTAAAAATAATCTTTAAAAAAAGGAGATAATGCACTGGAATTTTACAGACATATGTCAAATTTATGGATTATGTCATTCTAAAATTGTAGGCACTTAAAAGCTTTTATATGTTAATATTTAAACATACACACACACACCAGTCACTACTTAAATCTACAAATGGCTGTTTTTTCACTACTTATAGAATACAGTTATTTAAACTGTGAATAATGATTCATAATTGTAAATGTGAACATTAAGAGACAAAAGACAAGTATTAAATTATCAATATATAGCCAACAGCTAAATTTAAGAAAGAATACTTATGAGAAAGACCCTAGCCTAATCTGGCTCCTAAAATTGAACTATATAAATGCTTGCATTACAACAGTCAACTTATAATAACTCTAAGAGAAGAAATGGTGTGTTACTTAACCCTTTAAATAAAATGCATTAATGAGGACCATTCCCTCCAGGTTCTATCTTTATCTAATGTGAGAGAGAAGAAAGGAATGGCATCCAATCCAGTTAGTTTAGCCATTGGAAAATTAGATTCACACCTCCTCTTTATACTCCCTGTAGGATCTGTTATAAACTCGGTTTGGATGCCCAAAAGCTTAAATGAATTTGAGTTAGCATTTTGATGTCTTCATTTGTTAAATTAATGGACCACCAATTTAGCAATCAGGAGATGGCCTGAGGGAAATAGAGCCCGGAAGAAACATGTTTTCCTTAGTGGTAAGGAATGGAAATTTTGAAACAAGAAGACAGTTATGGCTTTTGAAGAACACCAGAGTAATGGTGCCTGAGAAGTCAGGAGTAAGGTGACTTTTCTACATGGAAGGAAAACACCATCAGGGAAATAGAATCCATGATTTTTATCTTGGACCATGTCTAATACCTAATTTAATAGTAGCTGTTTATTCTGCTTCTCTTCAGAGGTCTTCACTGACCTCTACCACTTGCCTAATCCACACTAATCTAAATCTCTTTACATCCAATTACATGGTTACATAACAGAATGAGCTAAAAAATTACATCCAGTGTTACTCTCGGGAAACTTAAAAGTGTATATGTGATGGAAACATTTTCCTGCTCTAAGTTATGCCCTTCATGCTCCATGGTGCTGGGTTTTTGTGATTTTGTTTTTAAATATTTTGTTTGTTTATTCATTCATTCATTTATTTAAGAGAGAGTGGGAAAGAGAGAGCACATATATGTGAGTTGGTGGGGGTGGGGGCAAAGGGAGCTGGGCTCAATCTCACAACCTTGTGATCATGAACCTGAGATCATGATTGGAGCCAAAATCAAGAGTCAAACGTTTAACTGACTAAGCCACCCAGGCACACCTGATTTTTTGAGTTTAAGCATTATAATGACTCCAGGTACATATTCATGTATTTTAATCAAGTTCTAGGTTATATACATCTTTCTCTTTTTATGTTACATACTCTTTAATACCATTTCTATAGTATTTTTCTAAAAAAATGTATTTTGCCATATGTTATCAGCATTTTATTTTTTATTTGCTGCAATATTTAATAGAGCTACATTTTCTGATTCATATGTATGGAAAAAAATGTCCATTTCTATAATATATTTTAACAAAATACTAAATATTCCTTTTGCTGACTCTGATATATCTTGTAAGGTTAGATCAAAGTCTGCGTATTAGAGAGCCTTCTCAATTTTAATTTTTTTTTCATTAGTTTTTTCATGTGTACATGTTTCAGTCAGTCCAAATATTGGTGTTCTTTCCTGAAATGTTTGAGTATTCCTTGGTACACTTTGTATTGTTTTGCCATTATCATTAGGAGTTTATAGGCAGTTTCAGATCTACTGTATTTCATTTATCTACCTGTCAGATACCAAAATCTTGTGATTAGCATCTCTTGCTCTGTTTATCCCACTTTGTTGATTTAAGTCTTTTTCTATTTCAAATAATCCCTTTACTATAATTTTAATGAGCTTTTGGGAGATAGAAACATTCTCAGTGCCAACAATACCTAGAGAGGTTTAAGTCAGTATTAATATGCTCACAAATTTCAGTTTTTCAAGAAACAAAAACCAGTTTGTAATCTTCTATTTGTTGTAGATGGTTATGTGGTATTACTGTCATCAAGAATGAAAAGGAAAAAAAAAAAGATAAATATATGCACTTTCTCACTTCCCTAGAAAACACTTAAGTTGTGTTTCTCTCAAGCTAGTGATGGGGGGAAAAAGTAGTATTTAAAAATGAGAAATGTGAAACTTTTCTATAAGGCAATTTTTAAGCGCATATTTTCTAAAGACACTCTCTAGATCTGTTCAGAGAAAAATTGTCTGATCTTCAATGCTGTATGCTAGCTACTAGCCACATGTGGCTATGGGACATTTGAAATGTGCCTAGTGTAAAAAAATAAAGAGATAAAAATAAAGAAAAGAAAAGAAAAGAAAAGAAAAGAAAAGAAAAGAAAAGGGTCTGGTGTGACTCAATGAATTTCAGAAGAATTTAGTTTATTAGTTTAAGTTTAAATGTACAAAGCTATGCACCTGATGGCTACCATTTTGGGGACTGGAGCTCTATTTAAAGTTGGGGTTCCTGGGTGACTCAGTTGAATAAGGGTCCAACTCTTGACTTCAGCTCAGGTTATGATCTCAGGGTCATGAAATCTAGCCCCATGCCTCTGGCTTCACGCTGAACAGGGAGTCTACTTGAGATTCTCTCTCTCCCTCTCTCTGCTCTCCCCCATTCCCAACTCTCTAAATAAATAAAACCTTTAAAAAAAAGAGAGAAATGTCACATCTATTTCTTATAATACATTTTTAAAAATATTCTTATAAATTTATAAGACTTAGTCTAAGTATCTTTCTCCTTAAAGCAGGCTAAGATATATTCTTTTTTTTACCTGATAAAAAATTGATATCACATTGAAAATCATAAGAGAAACATATAATAGTAGCCAATTTCATGAAACCTATTTTCTTCCTGCCTTTTTTCTTGTAATTTTAACATTTTTAAAACTAATTTGAGCATTTTTTTTAAAGAAATGAAAGACAATTTTCAGCGGCAACATAACTGGCAGAAATGCCTCAGCATTGAAAACAAAGTACAAACTCAAATGATAAAATTGTTTTTAAATATGTCTCACAATCAAAAATGTTTATCTATAAATCTTTAAGATTTGTTGTGGATTTTGTGATAAAAATGTAAAAACTGTCCTTTTCTTTCCTGAAAGTCATTGGCAAATCATGGGCTGCTGGTAACTTTTGTTGCTATGATTACAGTCAAAACAACAGTGCATCTTGAATTATGTTAATATGATGGCTATCTATTTTTGAACATTTTAATATTGTCCATTTAGTATTCAGCTTCAATAATTCAGCTTTTCTTTCATCAAATTTCATTTTTTTAAGGACTAACTCCCATCTCAATGTAGAATCAAACAACCAACCAACAACTAAAAATCCTGTATTAAAATAAGATGTATTACCAGATAATTTATTTAATTAATCACCAATTAAATATTGTTTCAGTGTCAGAAATATCTTGAATCGCCATGAACTGATCTAAACTTTATCATATAAGTCCCTCAAGAGATAGTAAATTAAACTACATTTTTTAAAATTTTTACATGATGGCCAACTCAGTGATCAAACAATTGCACTTACATGTAGAGGTTACAACTGGCCTTCATTAACTGCCTTTTTTTCATTTCAGCCATCGCTAAAAATATAAGCATTTGCATTATGTAATGACAATTATAAGCAAACATCAAGCTTCAGTAAGATGCCTCAGTCTTCCAAATTTTAATTTAGGTAAAATTATGCATGTATAATTTTAATTGTTATAACATTCCTAATATTGAAATTGAATTCCAGTGAACTTTTTATTTCAATTGTTCCCCAAATTAAGAGTGAATATGAACATGTAGGTAATTATGCAAACAGATACTTGAATCTAAAAATCTTATATCATTTTTACCCTAAAACTTAGCCATAAGTGTAAGGCATTATAAAGTTATAAAGGGAGAAGTCAGCAGTCTGTGATGTGGAGGAGGAGAGCCCACAACAGAAACCAGTCACGTTGGCATCCTGATCTTGGACCTCCAAGACTCCAGAACTTTTAGAAATAAGTTTCTAGTGTTAAAATCCACCTATTCTATGGTATTTTGTTACAGAAGCCTGAAAAGATGAAGACAATGAATCAATCTATCAATTAATAGCATTGTTCATTTCTTAATGTAAGATTTGGGAACATAAAGTGAACTAAGAGAGACGTGGAAAAGATGATTGCAAAATTCTTCTCTTGTACAAACGGTACCTGAAGAAATGAAAGTTAGTCTGTAGATCTTTTTACTCTGCAACTGTCAGAATAAGTGTTCTCTGTATATATTTCTTAGATGAAATAAATATTATAACTTGATGATTAGAGAAAAGGGGATATTTATAAATGATATTAATTAATCCAGAATAATTCAAGTTGTTTTTTAAGCACTTTTTTTTAATCTACTATAAATAATATCCAGCTTCTTGTTTCCAAATTGTTTATTTTCCTAAAAAGTAAAGTAATTTTGTGTTCACTAAAAATTTGAAGGGTCTGGGGATAACCTGCTTTTATAAAGGCATAGTCATTTTATATGTTGGTCTTTTATTCCGTCAAGTGAAAGAGTAGGACAGCTGAAATTATTTCTATTTATGTCAGACACATCAATGATATTAGGATTTTTAAATACTAACCACTAACATCTACCTAAATTTCTTATTTCAATGTGAATAGTGACAGGTTAACACCAAAGTTACCCAGCATTGTATTTTTACTAGTGATTTGCTTATGGCATTGAAATCTTTTCTAGCTTTACAGACTTGAAAAATCCACTCATTCATACCTACCTAAAGGTATTTTCCATTATTCTTTGAGATAGATACTGTATTTAATAAGCAAAACATACATGTTTTAATTGATCTGTGTTCTAACATGACCCTTTACTCAGACAAATCTTTCCCAGCCTGTTACCTTCCCTTGCTCAGACTACTTCAATGCTTTCAGTGCCTTCCACATCTCTACAGTATGAGAAAATATTTGATTTATGTATTTATATGTGTTATCCCTTGAATGTCTGGAATAACCCTCAAGCAACAATCAGTAATTGTTTTAAAAGTAACACTACAGGGACACCTGGGTGGCTCAGTGGGTTAAAGCCTCTGCCTTCGGCTCGGGTCATGATCCCAGGGTCCTGGGATGGAACCCCGCATCGGGCTTTCTGCTCAGTGGGGAGCCTGCTTCCTTCTCTCTCTTTCTGCCTATCTCTCTGCCTACTTGTGATCTGTCTGTCAAATTAAAAAAAAAAAAGTAACAGTACACACACATACTCTCTCACACGCATGTTATAAATTATATCAAACAAAACTAGTCAGTATAAGTTAGATGGTTTCTATTCATATCAGCATTAGCCATCGTCAGTCTAATAGCAACACAATGGAAGGAATTTTACTTAAATTTCAGTTCAATTTCTTTTTTACACATCGAATGGGAAGATTTTTGTGACTAGATGAATAGAAGTGTTCTTTATATTGTCTCTAAATCTGCCATAGTCTATCTGAAGAAATCTTCAGAGAGTTTACGTTTGGAGCTGAGAGTATTGCGAAAATTACTTTTATTTTTAGGATAAAGTACACACACACATTATTATTTGATCAAAGGAATAGTTATTATAGGTGAAATACTTCTCAATAGCAAGTATTAAAATTGAAAATGTGAACTCTGGTAACAACAAATTGTCCCAAGTAGAAAATAAGTATGCTTAATAGAAAAGTAAAAGTCTAAATAATATATTAAATACTTCCGCTCATGTCTCAAAAAAGGAAGTCTGAATGAAATAAATGGGATATTTAATAGGGATCTTTTATTTATTTAAATGGGATATTTTAATAGGTTCTAAAATTATTGGCAAACCTTAGATTAGTAGTTCAAATGTACATGTTTTTTACATTCTTTTTGTTTGTTTGTTTTGGTTTGGTTTTTGGTTTTCTGCTAATTTTTTTTTTAAGATTTTATTTATTTATTTGTCTGGGAGAGAGAGAGAGCACATATAAGCAGGAGAAACTGCAGGCAGAGAGAGAAGCAGGTTCCCTGCTGAGCAAGAAGCCCTATGTGGGACTTGATCCCAAGACCCCGGTGGGACCATGACCTGAGCCCAAGGCAGCTGCTTAACTAACTGAGCCACCCAGGAGTCCCTCTGCTAAAATTTCAATCTAAGGCAAATAATTTGATTAATATATACTTTCTGATAAGAATAATGAAATCATATTCCCTTAAATGAAAACAGTTCCCCTTTATTTATGAAAGTGCTTAAAAGTTATATTATTTAGTATTTAAGTCTATTTTTTTATTAATTTGATTATAATGGTTAGGGAAAATATTTATATATCTTTTGAAATTTATGATTAGCTAATCTTGGCTCCTTTACCAAAATATTGGCAAAACTTTCACTGTTGATCAGATCTTTATTACTGATTGGTCTTCTTTCCCCTTAGTATTTTTCTTTCTTTTTGATGAGGTTTTTAAAGATATTTATTTATGTATTTATTTATTTATTTAATTTATCTGACAGACAGAGATCACAAGTAGGCAGAGGGGCAGGCAGAGAGAGAGGGGGAAGCAGGCTCCCTGCTGAGCAGAGAGCCCGATGCAGGGCTTGATCCCAGTACCCTGAGGTCATGACCTGAGCCGAAGGCAGAGGCTTTAACTCACTGAGCCACCCAGGAGCCCTTGATGAGGTTTTTAAACTGTACGGTCAGGAGGTATTTCATCGTGGTGATTGCTGACTTCATTGTCACATTTTCAGAAATTACATATTCAATAAATTGGGCGAGCAAGTTAGTGGAAGAAAATAATTTAATTGCATACGATAAATTCACAAGACGTCAACCAGTTGTTCACTTGGCTGCTTTGATTTTCTGTAAAATACTGATACTCTCATGGTTTTGATGGAAAATCTTTTATCTTTTATGTTGAAGATTATGATGAAGTTCAGCTAAAACTTGACAAATGAAATAAGCTATTGTTTTGTTTTTGTTTATGGTGAGAAAAATACAGTTTAACTGAAGCTTAAACATCATAGCATTACAATTTTATTTTGTTTCCAATTTATTTCCCAAAGGCTGCTTTAGGAAATGTATGGTTAGTTTTGCTGAAGAGAGACTGTAACACAGATTATCTTAACTAAATAAAAAACTGAATCTGACAAAACACATTATAGTTGATGTAGCTAACCCAATGATAATGTCCATGTATATATGTTAGATACACTACCTCTAAAACAACCAATTTCCTTCAATCTATTCAAATAACTGAGTATAAGATCTTGGATTTAAAGAAAAAAAAATGCAAACTCTGGCAGTAGTGAGTAATCCTACCAGTAGAAAGAAGTGTTTTCTGTAAAACCAAAACCTGAGATAGTATAAACTATGTTTTATCTCGATCTTGTAAATATCCCTCATCTATCTCAAAAAAGAGAAAATTAGGCATTTTTAGTATCTATTAAAAGACCTTATGCACATTTAGTTAATATCTTTCAGAATGTGTTACCTCTTCATTTCAGTAAACTGTGTATTTTGACCTCTTTACTTTTCATCAAATTTGTCTAATTTCAACACAACAAATTTAAAACATATTTAAATTATCACCTCAAGTTAGAATATTGAGAAATCTGTTTTTAAAATTTACAGTTCCTAAGAATATTAAAAACAACAAATATCTGTGAAAAATGAATGTGAAGGAATATGATTTAGTTTTTTTTCCCATGGAATATTAAGCAAAACAAATGGAATTAAACAACTCATGCAGTGTTTAACAAAAATATACATTTAATAAATGCATAATATTTCCAAAGTGGAATTTGAAATCCGAACATAATAGAAAAAATCTTTCACAAAATGTATACATCCTTTCAACCTGTTATTTCATGCTGAAATTATTTTTCTTTAATTTCAATGTCTTTGGTACAGTTATCACATTTAATTATTCTGAGAAGAAAAATAATTCCTTCCTTTAAAATGACATATTAGAGAATTTATAAAAATATGTACACTGAATAGATAACTAGTTTTGTGCCTTCCAGAAAATGAACTTTCTAGGAAACGTATGCTCTTTTGGAAAGAGTTACTAACACTATAGAATTACTCATTTTAATTATATGCAGTCTACTCTTCCAAAATGTACTTTTTGTATGTATATGTGTTTTATTTTGTTGTTGCTCTTTATGCAATCCATCTGGGTAAGTGATAGACAGATTTTAAATCAGCCAATTGATCTTTTGTGTTTAGAATCAATAGAGAAAGATCTTTGGGGAAAGTTTTTTGTATTGGGAAGGGTTTTTCCTTGATTTTTATACTAACTTTTAATTTTCTATTCAAAACACAATCATGTTTTTAACCATGGTTCTGCCAGTCTCCTAGTAGAAAAGTTATATATATGTATTATATATATAATACATATATATATATGTATTATATAGATATTATACAGATATGTATATGTATATATACATATCTGTATATGTATATATACATATATATTATAATACATAATATATATGTAAAATCTGGTAAAAACCAGAACATATATAATATATATATGTATTATATATATAATATATAATATATATATAAAATACATAAATACTATCAAACATAATTTTAAACCTATTTTTACATGCAAAAAAAGTATGTTTCTGTTTTGTTTTGTGTCTATACTATTATTTAGTTTGACTACACTACATACTTATGCTTTGAGTGACTAATAATTTTTTCCTAGAAGTATTTAAATGATATGACAAAAATGCAAAATAATTGCCATGTCAGAAGTTTTTTAAACAGGTGCATATTGTAAGAGATAAAAGCTCTGAATGAATGTCAAGAAAAATAAGGATAATAATTTGTTGTTAAAAAATAAATTAAAGGTCCAAACTTGAACACCACGTAATTCTATGTGTTCTTCCTATTTTTGGACTATCAATAGTTTGAAAATATAGAGTGAACAAAAGTTGACCGTTTGTTATAGTACTTATTACATAGTCATATTGTGCTTCTGTATAAAGACAGAGAGAGATAGAATAATGTGATATAATATAAATGTCATTACCTGAGGTTCAGTCTGTGGAGTAGAGGTGAAAAGAAAAAGCCTGAGGTGAAAAGAAAAAAAACACAGGACAAACACTGGGACAGCAGGAAGCAATTTTTTTTTTTTTTCAGTCAAGCAAAGTGTATATCTAACTGTGATGGCATTAATAATTATGGGTTCTCTGATCTAAGGGAACAGAACAGAATATAGAAATGGGGATTTTGGATAGTAGGGAGGCTGAACTACTTGCAAATATGTGATCTTTACTAGGAGATAACTTTCACTACAAAGGAAGCTGTCTGATATTAAATCCTTCTAGCAGGAACTTGCTGGCAGGCACAAGGCAAAAATGATTAGATCCTTTAGCTGACATTTTGGGGCTGAAGGTGAGGAAAGCTAGAAGCAAGATTCGTTCTGGAATGCTGGTTCAAGTCACGTCTTCATTCTGTGCTTGTGAGCATGGCTGTGCATGTGCCCATGTTTTTGAAGATATTATTTACATACACTAGTACAAATCATTTCTCACAACTCTTCCAACAGGGAAAGTTTCTATCAAGTATATAGAAAGTATTAAATACTTGGAAGAGAAAATTCCCAAGTAGCAGCCAGAAGAATTGGACTAACTTAATTTACCTGAAAAGATAATGTTATCTATAATTTCTGCTGTTAGAGCAATACCTGCCTTTTTTTTTTTTTTTCGGGATATGCCCTCATTCTCAAGAGATTCCTTATACTTTTCTTATTGCAGACTATAAGCTATCAACCATGCTTAAACAAACAAAACACTCCAGTAATTTTCCCAGGGCTCATCAAAATATGGCAAGTCTAAATTACCGGTATCCCTGATTTAAAAGTATTGTTTGTTTGGTCAAGGTCAAGTTTTTCAAAGTGAAGAAGAACTTTTAAAAGATTTTATATATATATATAGTTAAACCAATATTGGAATATTCTCATAATTAAATAATTTAAACTCATAATTGACATCTATGACAAAAAGTTACTTAGAATAAGAATAAAATAAGCATAGCCAACCCGTTAGTGGAGTGTCTATCTTGTGGTAAACATATATATTACATAACTATTTCTCAACAGCATGCTAGGAGGTAGGTGTAATTTTTATTATAATTTTACACAGGATAAAAATCTGATCCAATTAAATAAAACTATCAAGTGAGAAACCAGAAAAATAAGATATATTAATTCCAGATTTTGATGTAAATGTGTTGTATATAAAAACATTTGTATAATAAGTAAGTTCCGTTTAACAAATATTTGTCAACTATTTTATGTGCTTGGAGGCTTTTAGATGAAACAGATTTGATATCTTCTTTGATAGAGCCTCTAGTGTAATAGGTTGCTTGACGTCAGTGGAAAAAATTCAATATATAAAAACTGTAATAGATATTTTATCTCATGGATAATTTTATCTCATGGATAATGGAAAATATTTGGGGGCAATGGAATTCTAAGTTTGGCTTTAGAACAACAAGCAGAAATAACCAACAGTCTAGCAGCATGAAATTTGGAACCAGCATGCCTGGGTTTATATTCCAGCTCCCCATGGCACTAGCTGAGTAAGTTAATTAGAACGAACTGGCTTCAGTTCTCTTACATATAAAACGGGTATAATAATGGTACATCTGTCATCGATCTCGTTTGACTTAAATTCATTTGCATGTGCATATTGCTCAGAACAGGCCTGGTGTAGACAAAGAACTGTAATACTGGCTATTCTTATTGTTCTTAACTTCTTATCAATTTCAAACATGATATGCACCAAACACATGACACCCATAGCTTAAGACATTTGAGTCAAGAAGGCCATAAAGATCATGGGATGCTTATGCAGCCGTAGGAAATACAGTATATAGGGCATGGAGGGCAGAGAGGATGCAGAAGAGGGAGCACGGGCCCAGGGCACAGAGGGACAGAATGCTAGGTCGAAGGACTTCAAATTCTAACAGGGAACCGCTAATAGAGCTCAAGGTCTGACATTAGCCCATTTTACCATCCTGAGCAAATACAACTGATTTGAGTGTAGCAGAACCAGAGGTAGGGATATTAAGGGGGCTACGCTAACAGTCCAGGTGAGAAATGATGAGACTCACATTGGTGCAATAGTATTACATACCAATAAAAAGGGATGAGAAAATTTTAGAAATATAAACAGGATTGTTTGAGTGATTTGATGGGTATAAAGGAGAGAACTGAGAATTCTTTTAAGCTTTTGGTAATACTGACTGAAGTTAATCATGTGGGAAAAAAAAAGGAATAAAAAGGGCACAACAGGAACCAAATTCATTTTAACACAGGATGGGCTTGAGATGGTATGAATGAGGAGGATACCCAGAACAAAACTGGAAAACATACAGTAGTCTGAGGCTCTTTGTTTTTAACCATGCATAGAGCTCTAGATCTTTATTTCATGGTCTCTTAAACTGATAAATGTTATGGTTAATATTATTGGTATCAAAATCTAATTTTGGAAACTCTTTTGATTTTTTTAAAGAAAATAAGTAAATAAAAAATAGCCAAAGGTTGCTTCAGGATAAATATTTTTTGTTAGATGGTTCAGTACATTTTTAAGAAAATGTGGGTCTCCTCAGTTTGGGGACAGATGAACATAGAAATACAGAAATTATTTTAGCTTGTTCCTAGAAGAATTCTTTCTACAACTGAAAACTCCTCTAACTTCCACTGCAATTTAGTAAAATAAACAATCAACTCCTCTGGTCTTAAGCATTTTTAAATCTTCTTTTATTCTCTCTACCACTAATCAAAATGGGAATCATAGGTCTATGTTTTAGTTACTAATTACCTGCTGCAATTTACATTATGTGACTGTTTTATGATTCAAATTGAATTCCAAGATTACATATAAAATGAATAGGGCTGCCTTTTCTCTAACAGTTCTTTGTGTTTTTATTTCTTTTATGTTATTTTTTTCTCCTTTGCAATCAAATCTCACAGAATTTGGCAAGAGCTGAAAGCTCTGTACTGTGTTATTTTGACCTTTTATTTATTAAAATGCTCTGGGTACAGATTAATTTACTTTGCAAATATTTATTGTTGTTTTACCTGACTTGAAATGGGAGCTGCAGGCACTTTGATAAATGAATCAAGGGGTTGTCTGGCTTCTCCCTACCTTCTGGAATTACTTTTATCCCTTACTGAAATGGTATCTTGCAATTTTCTGCTAGTGTGTCCCTAGGGAACCCGCAACTGATATTCTTATGAATTCTTTGCTACAGCAACAGCTCCATTCTCCCTTGCTCTCTGTTAGTGGAAGTACATTGTTGCAAAAAAAAAAAAAAAAAAATGTAACCTTCTGAAGCACCAGCTCTTTGCATCTCATGCCCTTCAGTTACACACTGCAGATCAAAATGAGAGAGGTTGGTTGTGAAGAGTCAGGGGAACAGGTCTTTTCCATAATCAGCGGGATATTGTCACAGGATAGTTCTTTGCACATTTTACAGGTCTATACACTCTTATTGGGGTACATCATTTATCACAGCACTTTCTTAGCCGTGTGGGACTCTGACAATTACATGGGCCTGTTTTTCTTTAAAGATGCTGATCATAGATATAAAGCCCTCTCTTCTGTCAGTATAAAATGGTCAGAGTTAGTTCAGCTTCAAATCACATTTGAAAACAAAAATAAAAACATATGCCATGGATTACATGTGTCACTGTTAGGTGGAGTAGGAATAATTAAAGCCTTCCATGGGATAACACAGGGCCAAATGAAAAAATCAAAATATTAATTGGATGGGTGCCAAGTCATGATTTTTTCTAGCAAATCCACCAAATCAACCTGTTAGGCTTCAATATCAAGGGAAGCTTTGTTCAACTACCATTTTCTTTTCATTAGAAATTCTGCCACAGTATTTTATTATTTTTTCAACAGATATTTACTGAGGGTCCACAAATCATTGGGTACTGTCCTCAGTTTGACATTTCAGCAATGAACATGAACATAGAAATTCCCTACTCTCATGGGAATGACATTCCAATGGGACAAAACACAATGATGAACAATGAATTAAATGTTTGAATAGTAAGAAGGAAAAAATAATACATCAGTCTAAATAGGGAGAGAGTGCCAGGAGTATATTATTTTAAATACACTAGTCAGGGAATGTCTCTCTGATTTGGAGACATTTGGGGCAGAGACAAATTAAAGTGAGAGGGCAAGTTGTATAGATATCTGGAAGAATAGTCCAAGCAGAGGCAACAAGAATTGCTAAGCTCATTGCTGTGTTCCAGAGTTAGGAGGAAGAACAAGTGGAGATAGTTAACTAAGCTAGAAAGAGAGATGGAGTCAGAGAAGAAGAAGGACAAAAGTGCATGCAGTGCTTGAAAGCTAAGAGGAAGATTTTGTTTATTATTAAAGAAAGTGGAATCCACTGTCTTCTAGCAAAGTGGCAGACATGAGAAGCCCAGTTTGTAAAAGATCACTCTGACTACTGTCGTTACAAGTAGCAGGACCACAATTTTAGCTTTAGGTCTGGTTTGTACCTGGGGTATTGCCAGATCCCACAAAGTACTACCAAATTACCAGGTCCAGTGTCCTGAGGCTGATGGATTTTTTTTCCCCATTTATTTTGTCACTATTATTTTAATTTTCAGAATTACGGTTTTTAGTTTAAGATCTCAAGCTGGCCTACGTGAGAACCATTAGTTAGATCTCCATGGACTAAAAGTTCTGCATAGTTGCCTAGAAGATCACTTCTCAAAAAAGAACACACCTACTTTTCTGGGTCTTGGTTATGCGAGACCCTTGAAAAATCCATCACATGGTCTTATTATAGCCCCTTGACAATCACAGGTATTACACTTCCTTTTAGTTTTCTGATTGTATTAAAAACTGTTATTTTTTGGTCTCTTATATTTAAGCAACTGGTACAATTCAATCAATGAACTCCAGAGAGGGAGAGTGGGAAATATGTGAGAAGCCCCTGTAAAAATTCCCATAATGATAAGTCATCTTTGTTTATATTTTATGTTTCTATAAAATAATAAGGAAAAAAATTATCCTCAGAGTCCAGAGTGACTTTAAAAGTTACTGTACATGTGATTACATCTCCAAATGTGTCCTGGGATAGACCGTAGAAAAGGATCAAAGTCCTTTCTCTCAAATACCAACTGCATTTCCCTCAGCTGAAGTGAACAGTGAACATTTATGTAATGGCTTGGTTCCGAGTTGCTGGCAAAACTCCAAGGTGTCATCTAATTATCAAGTTAAACAGACCAGCTCCTCAGCGTCAGAAACTTTGAATTATCAAGAAAAACCACCTTCAATACAATGTGAGAATTGTCATGGGAGAAACTGCTAGTTTCCACTGAGTATCTGTCTCCCTGTTTTTCTGTAGAAAATAAAAGCTGTAGCTTGGCACAGGGCAGCTGACTAAGACTACATTCTTCAAGCCTTCCTGGTGACTAAGTGCAGCCACAGACAGTGCTGACCAGTGGAATATGAGAGGTATCAGTGAGTAGAAATTTCAGGTTTTATTCCTAGGAGAACAGCCCCACCATCTTTTCCTTTCTTCCTCCATCTTTCTTAGGAGAGTACAAGTATGGCAACAAATCACCTCACATAAATGAGGGCTGTGCTGTAGAGATGGCAGAGCCACAGTCCGAGAGCCTCTGTCTACAACACCATGATGCTAGCCCATCATCCTTGCATAGGTTATTCTCACATCATTGCATTAGAGAAAAATCAGCTTGAGTCTTAGGGTCTCTGTTATATCAGCATATATGTAGTATCTTAAAAATAAAAACGAGTGGGATTTCTAATAACTGCATCCATCCTTTCAATAAAAACAACTACCATAGACAAGCTGACTTTATGTCTGGGAAGCTCAGGACATTATTGCAACTTTAAAATCCAGGTTAGGCAAATTTTATATTTTATATTATTATATTTTATATTATTTATATTTTATAACTTTCTTTGTACTGTCAGATCACCTCTCCAAGAAGAAAAGACTTTTTAGTCTTCTAAGGTATTATGGCATTCTGCACTTGACAAAAATTTACATGACTATACTGATATCATGATCTATAAACTCTATGTGTAAATGGATCCCAGACAATCAAATATATTTTCCATCACAGATCTGTAGTTAGAACTTAAAATTGTGTCAGGCTTGACTTTGGTTTGACTCAAAACTGCTTTTAAAAAATTTGAATGATCAAAAGTCTTTGATCAAGGAAGAGCTCTTTGTTGCTTTTTCTTTTTTTTCTTCCTCTCTCCCCTTTTAATCTTTTAAGCATGGTTCTAAGTTTTAGCAAGGTTGAAGAACTTTAAAAAATTCATTTAATTTTTTTTTAACTTTCTAAAAGTAATGGCTATTATTCCAGATTACTGGGCATGATTCTATCCCCTGTGGTTGCTGTCAGTGAAAATCCTGTGTAATGTGCCTCATTGATTTCAATCTCATCTTCAGTTATTTGGACCTGTCAGTAATTTATAACCTCTGCTTTTCTTTTTTTCCTAATCAACACCAACACATATATACACACACTCTTACTTTAAATCCCTCTGCTTTGTATAGTGCATATATGTGGTTATGCCATTGTAGCTCTGAGAATCTGGATACTGGGCCCTGTTTTTTGGTCTTCCCCCCACCCCCTGCTCAGTTTAGTACTTGACAGAGTAAATTACAATAAACGTTTGTTAAATTTAATTATAATTAGACTGGGAAGACTTCAGGAAAAAAACAAAACAAAACACCGAACTGTTCTGACTAAACTTTGGAGCAATGTTGAATCAGGTGAAATTTATTTTATGTATCAAAATGTATTTTTTCAGAGATAAAATATCTAAAGGTCAAGTTATTCATATGTGAAGATGCCATTATCTAGAACCATTTTTTTGAATTCGTTAACTTAAAAAATATGGGTTACTCAGGCACAGACAAGCACTAACTGTGCTAAATGGTGTGCCCTAAGAAAAGTGAAAGGTATTTTACATAAGTCGACTGTAATTATATCAAGGTTTACCCCTGATTTACAAGTATTCACCATAAAAAAAAAAATGCTTCTAGTTATGTACTCTGATATAGTTAAAGGAGAATTGTCGTAGTTAATTTATTGAAAACAATTCATTATTTTTTGCACATAATTATATGAACATAATATGGCATCATCATAGAATTTGTGATCTAGGAGGAAACAATGAGATTCATTCTTTTAATCATATAAATGACTAAGTTAAGGCCTAGAAAGGATTATTGATTGTCCAAAACTAATAGACACATGGATGAGAGTCAAAGTTTTGAAGAAATAACTATCATGTATTAAGCATGTACCATATTCCAGGTTCCATATTAGATATATTCTAGAGAGACAATTTACTGTTATGGTATTAAGCTATTAAGTTACAGGCATACCTTGGAGATATTGAGGGCTTGGTTCCAGACAACCACAATAAAGGGAATATCACAATAAAGTCAGTCAAAAAATTATTTAGTTTCCCAGAGTATATAGAAGTTATGTTTAAACTAGTCTATTAAATGTGCAATAGTATTATGTCTAAAAAAATTCATTAACATATCTTAATTTTAAAGTACTTTATTGCTAAAAAATGCTAACCATCATCTGAGTGAGTGGCAATCTTTTCATGGGTGCAAGGTCGTGTTTCCATGTGGATGGCTGCTGACAGACCAGGATGGTGACTGCTGAGGGTCACGGTGCCTAAGCCAATTTCTTAAAATAAGACAGCAATGAATTTTTCCACACTGATCAATTCTTCCTTTCATGAATGATTTCTCTGTAGCATATGATGTTGTTTGATAGCATTTTACCCAAAGTAGAACTTTTCTCAAAATTGAAGTCAGTCCTTTCAAACCCTGCCACTGCTTTATCAACTAAGTTTATAAAAAGTGCTGTAACATTTGTTGTCATTTTGACATTAATCACAGTATCTTCTGGATACAATTACACACAAACACACACACACACACACCCCTACCCTGTATGATCTCGATAACTGCCACAGCTTCTACATCAGCACTTGCTGCCTCCTTTGAACTTTCCTGTTATGGAGCCAACTTCCTTCCTTAAACCTCATGAACCTCTGCTAGCTTCCAACTTTTCTTCTACAGCTTCCATACCTCCCTCAGCCTTCACAGAAGGAGAGTCAGGGCCTTGCTTTGGCTAAATTGGGCTTTGGCTTACGGGAATGTTGTAAGTGGTTTGATCTTCTATCCAGACCACTCAAAACTTTCTCCATATCATCAAGAAGACTGTTTTGTTTTTTCACCGTTTGTGTTTTCACTGGAGTAGCACTTTTTCTTATTTCCTTCAAGTACTTTTCTTTCCCACTCATAGCGTGGCTAACTGACAAAAGGGCCTAGCTTTTGGCCTATCTCAGCTTTTGACCTTCCTTCCTTACTAAGCTTAATCATTTCTAGCTTTTGATTTAAAGTAGAGATATGTGACTCTTCACTTGAACACTTAGAAGACTTGGTAGAATTAATTGGCTTAATTTCATTATTGTGTCTCAGGGAATAGGGAAGCCAAAGGAGACAGAGAGAAATGGGGGAAAGGCCTGTCCACAGAGCAGTCAGAACACACACATTTACTGATTAAGTTCAGTCTTACATGGGTGTGATTCATGGTGCCCCAAGATAATTATAATAATAACATCAAAGATCATTGTAGCAAATAACAATAAAAAAAAGTTTGGAATAGTTAACAGAATCACCAAAATGTGACAAAGAGTCATAAAGTGATTAAATGGTGTTGGAAAAATGGCACTAATAAACTTTATTGATAGCCAGTTGCTACATACCTTCAATTTATTGAAACAAACAAACATTGCAATATCGGCAAAGTTCAATAAAGCAAAATGCAATAAAACAAGGTATGCCTCTATTAAGCAAGGGCTCTAGAGCAGAACTGCTTAAGCCTTGATTCTGCCTCTTTCTATCTAATAAATGTGTGACATCGGCAAGTTATTTACTCCCTTATATATCTCACTGTCTTCTTCATAAAATAGTGTATATGTTAGTATGTTACTCACTGAGTCATTATGGGGATTAGAGAAGTGAACATATATGGTAGTTATCATTTCACATAGTGTCTGTCACACAATCAGCTTTAGATAATTATTAGCTATTCATATTAAATGGATCAATTTAGTGTCCCAAAAACAACTGAACATATTATCTCCATATTTTATACAAGACTACTTATACAAGGCTCTGAAATGGTAACTTACTTAAAAAACACAAAATGCACACATTTCAGCTAGAACTCAAATGCTGGTTTTTTTTTTGTTTTTTTTTTCAAATGCTGTTTTGACTTAGTTTTTTTTCCCCTGTATTAAAGCTGATTTCCCATAGTCTTCAGACTATTTTCACTGAAAGTATCTTTTGCCCTGCATCATGCAGTTAATCGCTTTTATTTTTATGGCAAATAGCTTAAAAGCAATAGTCAAACATCAAATGAAATATTATGCTAATTATCTGGATTTCTCAAACAGCTGAAAGAATCTTATCCCAAAAAAGCATTTCATTTTCGGGCGCCTGGGTGGCTCAGTGGGTTAAGCCGCTGCCTTCGGCTCGGGTCATGATCTCAGGGTCCTGGGATTGAGTCCCGCGTCGGGCTCTCTGCTCAGCAGGGAGCCTGCTTCCCTCTCTCTCTCTCTCTGCCTGCCTCTCCATCTACTTGTGATCTCTCTCTGTCAAATAAATAAATAAAATCTTTAAAAAAAAAAAAACATTTCATTTTCTTTGATTGGAGCAAAATATCAGAAAGAAAATTTTGTTGTTTTTGTTTGTAATTACTCTGGGGTTTTCTTCTGATACATGTTGTGATTGTTAATAGAATAACTTTGCTCTTAGAATTAATGTTAACTGGAATTTTTTTAAATTAAAATCAGTTGGCCTACATTTTCTGATTTCCCAACATTTGGTTCAGTGACTTTTCTTACATCGAACAAATTTTAGAGAAAATTTGAGAATGGTCAGAGAGAAATTTATTGCCAAAAATATGTTACAGCAGGGGCGCCTGGGTGGCTCAGTGGGTTCAAGCCTCTGCCTTCAGCTCAGGTCATAATCCTTGGGTCCTGGGATTGAGCCCCACATCAGGCTCTTTGCTCAGCGGGAAGCCTGCTTCCTCCACTCTCTCTCTGCCTGCCTCTCTGCCAACTTGTGATCTCTGTCTGTCAAATAAATAAATAAAATCTTTTAAAAAAATTAAAAAAATAAAATATGTTACAACAAATGAAATTCTTTTATTTTTGATTACTATTATAAAAGTGTGCATGGAAACAAAATACAAATCAATATGCAATATATATTAACAGAGAAATCAAGTATTTGAAAACGAATCCCCTTGGTGGGACTGAATGTGGCAAATATTGCTAACTTTTAGTGATTGTTGAACAAAGGAGCTCATGAATTATTTAATACAATGATCAAGTGATGTACACTTGGCATAATCTTATTAAGTTGAAGACATTTCATGAAGTTTCTATCATTGTATTGGAATACAATTACATCCAAACACACACATTATTTAAAAGCACAGCTTCATAAATGAAGGATTACAGTTTAATGGCAAAATGAAGACTACAATTCCCAGACCACTTGTTTTTGGAGTCGACAGGAAGTATTGAACACTCTCTGTGATTCCTCATTCATAAAATGAAGAGGCTAAAAAGGTTATTTTTGAAGTCTTTTCTTTTACAACTATGGAGAAAAATTTGGTCATGCTAGAGTAATAACATTTTACAAAATAAAAAATGTATCTAACTTTTCTCAAATCCATCTTTATTTTAATTTTCACTTAAAAAGATCAAAACAGTTCTATTTTTCAAAGCAGTTTTTATATTTAAATTTATACAGTAGGCTTAAAACATGTATTTCTCTCTTTTTCAATTCATTATATCATTAACAATAAGAGCAGATAGCAGATAAAATAATAATAATCATTTTAAAATCTTTAAATGGTATTTTAAGCAGCATTTCAGAGATGATAAACTAGAAGTGATAATAGTTAAAAATAAGCATGTTCATCGTGGCAGTGACATACATACTTGAAAATTTCAGGGATGCCTGGTGTCTCATCTGGATAACCATTTGTCTTCAGCTCACGTCATGATCCCAGGGTGAAGTCCCACATAGGGAGCCTGCTTCTCCCTTCTGCCTGCCATTCCCCCTGCTTGTACTCTTTCTGACAAATAAATAAATAAAACCTTAAAAAAAATTCATAAAGACTGATGTGTTCTAACTATATCACGTGAGTATACAGTTTTATAGTGGATCAGTACCATAAGATTATGTTTTTTTTTTCAATATTTTATTTATTTATCTGACAGAGAGAGAGATCACATGGAAGCAGAGAGGCAGGCAGAGAGAGAGGGGGAAGCAGGTTCCCTGCTGAGCAGAGAGCCTGATGTGGGGCTCAATCCCAGGACCCTGAGATCATGACCTGAGCCGAAGGCAGAGGCTTAACCCACTGAGCCACCCAGGCACCCCTTATGTGTTTTTCAAAAACACTAACACTCTAAGTATTTTTATAATAAAGTACTAAAAAATTAGGAAGTTAAAAATATCGAGGGAAAATTTCTAGGATGATGTGTTATTATAAAAGGACATTTTTAGACAAAATAGATTGGGAGCTAACCTATTATGTTATCAGCTATCAATTACTAGGGGCTTCAAGGTCATTTATAAGATCATCTCAGTATTTTATCCAGCTTTATTGCTTCTGTTTTCCTCAATAAAATTTCTTCAGTTTCCCAATTAGCTCAGCTTCCTTGCTATCTCCCAGAGTTGTCAGGCTGGGTTAGGAGGAATAATGGCCCCAGATTCTGAAGATTAGATTCTGAATTCCTGGAACCTGTAAATGTTACCTTGCATGGAAAAAGATCTCTGCAGCTATGACCAAATTTAGGATCTTGAGATGGAGAGGTTATCCCAGATTAAGTGGATGGGCCCTAAGTGCATCACAAGGATCCCTTTAAGAGAAGAGCAAGGGTAAGGGGACAGAAGACAAAGGAGAAACCAGTGTGGCCACGGAGGCAGAGATGACAGTGATTCAGCCACAAACCAAGGATGCCCCTAACACTGGACAGTATAAGAGGCAAGAAACGGATTGTCCCTTAGAGCCTACAGAAGGAAGGCAGCCCTGCTGACACTTTTTGGCCTAGTGATACTAATTTTGGACTTCTGGACACAAGAATGGGAGTAAATTTCTTTGTTTTAAGCCATCTGGTTTGTGGTAATTTGTTACAATGGCCACAGGGGGAAAAAAAAGTCTACATGCTCACTACCATTCCTTTTCTGTCTTGCTTCGAAGTCCATCCCATTTCTTCTTAACCTGGTCATACTGTATTTGTCCCACAAGTACCGTCCATCTTGGTTTCAACATTTGCCATAAACTTTGTCCTGTCGCACCAGTCCTCATGATCTCCTCATCTCTGAAAGCTTTTTAATACTTTCAGCACACAAATTAGTGCTTAGTTCACAATCTTATGCTTGATCATTCAATTGATTTTTTTCATCAATTTTCTTCTCAAAGTTTATTGCACTTCCCTTCAGTTTGTATCTATTATTTCTATATCGCTCATGGTCCTGCAACGTTGATCCCATATAAAATATTCAATGTCTTAATCTCAATCCAAAAGCTTTCTAACTTTACACTATTCTTTTTTTTTTTTAATTCTCATCTTTCCATGAGTATTTTTTTCTCCTCATTATTGTGAATCTCTCTCATTGTTTTATACTCTGATCTTCCACTTAAATGGCAATCTTGGTTTTCTTTTTTCTTTTTTTTTTTTTTAAAGATTTTATTTATTTATTTATTTGACAGACAGAGACCACAAGTAGGCAGAGAGGCAGGCAGAGAGAGAGAGGAGGAAGCAGGACCCCAGGACCCCGGGATCATGACCTGAGCCGAAGGCAGAGGCTTAACCCACTGAGCCACCCAGGCGCCCTTGGTTTTCTTTTTGATGAAAAATGACTTTGTGGGTTTTGAATGTCATTTTAGAATCCAAATTTTTGATACTGGCAAACTCTTCAGTGATGAAGAGGTTATGCATATTCAAGAGAGTACACATTTGGTTGGGTACCCACTCTGTTTTTATTGCCAATATATAGCTGGCATTTAGGAGACTGTCTGAAGCTATGGCCATGTACCAGTATTATTTGTAAGTGAACAACAGGCTTTATTTCCAACTGGCTCCTTTGTGTACAAAGACATGACTAGAGACAAAAAGATCAGTTTGAGCATGACCCCATCCACATGTTCTTACTGGTTAAACCATGAAGGAATCAGTCATCTTGACTACTTGGAAGCCCTAGTTACTAAGATAAATAGACTGAAGGAAATTAAATGTGGGTGTTTGTGAAGTATATGACTCCAGACAAAGGAAATTAATGCCATTCTAAGGCTGAGAAACTCTTAATTAACCAGAGCTTTGAGATAGAAAACCAGGGCCCTTTGAATAAATTTCATGGTTCCAATACACCAATTGATCAGAGAGAAGAAAAAACATTGATTTGAAAGACTGATGTCATTTTGACAACAGTCAGAAATCTGGTCTCTAAATATTATATAGCTAACTTATTTGGCAGATTTTCTCTCTATCTCATGGTAAGTTTGATATTAGATAGTTATAACTATAGACAGAACACACAAACACATGTACGTACAAATACATACATTTTCCCCATACATGGCACACACATATGACATATGGTTTGAAAAGAAATGATCAAATAACCAACCATATAAAACTTACTAATCGCTCGATAGGTAAAGAAAGAGGGTTTACCTCTCACTTTCTTAATAATCCCCAGTCATTCAATCTTGACTGAGAAGAATTTAGTAGCATGAGAAAATTAGGAGGGAGAGAAGACCTAAAACAAATCTTACAGAAGTGTCAGGGAAAGCAATGAGACAAAGGTTTTTGTTGCAAAGAGGGGCCCTTTGTGGGGGATACCAATAAAAATCTTGAGAGGAAAAGTCACACTTCTTGAGAATTTGCTTTTAACCTAGAGAAAAGAAATGTACGGCAGTATCACCGTAAGTCAAAAAAGTCAAAGATTCAGAAAGAAATCTTTCAAATACCACAAACACGAATGATACACATGCTGCAACATTAATGTTTCTCTTCACAAAAGTTCTTTTATACTTCCCTACCAAAACCCTACCACTCTATTTTTATTAGGTTTTTAGAATTCTCATCTGTTCTTTTCCATTTCTGAATCATTTGCAATTTTCTGCTACAATAGCTTTATCCACAATGTTAAAAAGTAAAATACATTTACTGAAAATTTTATATATAAGTGTACACTAGAACTATTGATTTAAAATTCATTACGCAGCAACCAGAAAAGATAATTTAGCACAGTATGGTGTTCTGACTTCAGAAATAATTTTCCTCTGATTAGCTTCTCTATCTTTCTCTGTTTGCTTTCATCGTTGCTGCAAATGCATATAAACTTCTTGTTTATTTGGTTCAGAAGTTTGGTAGTTCTGGTTGTCAGTAGCTGACCCATCTCTTTGACTTCTGTAAATGAGTGCTTTAGTCACAAGCATTTTCGGATCATCAGCTGTGCTCCACTGAGCAAATTGGTGAGTCTTCCAGACCTGGGTTCTCGTTTTCAGGAATACGCTGCTTTTTCCAAGCAATATGTATATATGTTATCTCTCCTATTTCTGACCCCTAACTTCTGCACATCAAGGCCTAGAATTCATTTTATCAGAGAAGTCAACAAGAAAGTGGAAAATGTAGTTTCAATAGCAGGGAGAACACAATTTTCATTTTTAAATGAAATGCATGAGGCCGGCCTCGCTGGTCATAGAAATTTAAAATACGTCCCTTGACTCACGTAGATATCTCCAAGGAAGTTATCTCCAATAAAATTTGGCATGTGTGGGTTTCCTGAATTGAGTGAATTTTGTCTGGAATCCTAGTGGAGGTTCAGGAAGTTATGATAATGACTCTTATCTTTTCAAGACTAAGTCACCATTTCATTTCTACAGATCATAAACTAAAGCAACATAAAAAAGATTTCAAGCTGTCACTGTTTATTTGTTAAGGTAAAGCCAGGCCACTACTGAAAATCTGCCTTTCCTGGGGCAATTATCACTTTTTTAGCTTTAGGTATGAACAGAAAATGGAAGTCCGAGGCTCATAAGACTAAGAGGTTCCAAATCCCTTACCTTATCATTTACTGGGTCATCAGGGATACTCCCAAGTGTGTTTCAGCTTCCCCTGTGAAGCTATGTCTGTTACTCCAGCGTACAAGATGTTTAATGCCTAGATGAGATGTTCCCTGTTTATCTGTCATAAATAAAATAGTAAAATGAGTTATAGCTCTGTTTTTACTCCCCCTACAACCCCTCTACCTCTTGGACACACCAAGTGGGGAGGGAATGCAGAGAAAAAGGGTGGGTAGGCAGTTCCCAGGGATGGTGCTGTCCTCATCTACTGACAGTGGGTAGATTGAGAAGAGATTTTTCATTGCATGGTGTTTCATCCTGAAGTCCCTTATAGGATACCCCTTTCTGAGTTTCAGTTCTTGGCTGCTTATCTCTCTGACATTCTTCTCAATCTTGTCAGCCACTCCCCAGGTCACCTGGGCAAACCACAGACCAATCTAAAGTTCCACTTAGGTTTTCCTCTCCTTTTATTCACATACTTATTTATCTGTGGCCAGATATTTCCATTTTACTAATTCTCATCTGTTATCTAAGTTTGTCTGTGATGATGCAAATAATTTTTTCCTCATGATTTCTACATTATCCAGGTTTCATTAGAATATATTATTCCTATTAAAAGAAGTGTTATTTGGCTGTTGTTGTTGCTTTATTACTCTCAATAATGATTCCTCAGAGGGAGGAGAAATAGAATAGAAGCAAAATAGAAATAATGTTTCTTTTAATGTGACCTTTGGGAAAATAAAATGAGTCAATGTCCACTGAACCTTTAGGGTTTTATTCTTTCCAGTAGGAATAAAGTCCCTGAGATGTGTGAGAGAAAAGGTAACATAAGTAAAATTATATACAATATGTGGATAGTGGAGCAAATTGGCAAAATAGCCCTAGTGAATGTTGAGTTTTCTTGTTTGTTTAAACTTAGCCAAGTAATTTTTTTGTGTGTGAAAATAAGTTGAAACTTTTCCTATTAAAATATTTAAAATTTTAAGTATCTCCAAAAATAAATAAATAAATAATTTCTTAAAAATTAAAAAAAATAAATTTTTAAGTATCTCCAAATTTGGAAAGAATTGAAGTCTGAGACAGATAAATTTATGATTATGTTCCCAGTATGGACAAATTCACCCAATAGAAGAAATAAATACAAAGTAAATAATAAGTCCTCCCTGGAATAATGCATCATAAAGCTGTTATTAAGTGTTCTAATTTTATAGAATTATGCAATTCTAATAATTTATATCTACTCATAGTACAGTTAAATATGTATTTTAATTCTCATTTTTAAGTTGATAATTCAATCTCACTCATTCACTATTTATGCTTATGAAAATATTTTTCAAATTGGCTTTCTATCTTCCTATAAGAAAAATACTGGCTATATACATGGCTCAGTTTCAAGTTGGACTGAATGAACTTTAAACAATATCCCGCCATTAGTTAAGACTGCTGGAGAACTTGACAAATTATTAAATTTAATGTTTCAACTATTGTATGACTACAGGATACGCTGTTTGTAAGTTACTTGATTAGTCACCATCACACACACACACACACACACACACACACACACACACACACACGGCCATGTATATTTTCCATGCCTCAGTAGCAGTCTGGAATATGTTACTAACTGAATTTAAGCACATTTATATTAAAAAAAAAAAAAGAGGCATCTATTAATTCACCATGTATTTAAAGTAGTGCTCTTAAAAGCTTTCTCTCCGAAATAGAACAATAAAAAAATCTCTACGTAAAAACACAAAGAAAAAGCAAGTGTGGAACGAAGATTTCCCAAGCATCTTTCAAGCAGAAGTAAAATCTGTTTCCCTAACAACAAAGAGTTATTGTTTATCCACTCCAAAGCTTTAAAAGTTTCTTTTCATGAAAACCCAAAGGGGAGATTTTAAGAAAGACTTAACAATGATGCTAAAATTTTAATTCAAAGAGACTCATAGGGATATTTGGACATGAAACCTCAAACCTTCATTTCTATATCATACCTCTCTATGTAGAATAATGTGTAAAATTATACAAACACATCTTCAAAAGAAATGCAGGTTTTGCTTCAGTTTTTGGAGACTGTAAATCCTTCTTTGTAATTTTCAGTACATTATTTTATATTGTTTGCATATGTTGCTTAGCACCTTTCTGGCCCCCTTGCATTGCTGATGGCAGTGCAGAGACAGCACTCCACAGTTTACTGTGTACTCTACAATGATTTCCTAAGTGAAACTGTCTTTTGGCTAGTCACCTTCTTACTAACCTATTAATGGAAGAATCTCCATAGGTACAGACAACTTATTCTAGAATTTCTCAAACAATTTGTTTGAGACCTATGAAAATACTTGCAGCACCACTTTTCTTCATACAGTACTATTATATAAATTCCCATATTTTCTTGTTCAGTTGTAAGTTAATGAAGGGCTAATATAGCCTGTATCACTGCCATTTGATACTAGAAGTAAATCTGAAAAGTAAATTCAGGTATTTTCTCCATATATTAGGAGATACACTTTCCTAAGTTTTTCTTGAGCCTTTCATTATAATTTTATCTCCTAAAGCTGGGTGACATAATTAGAATTTTTAGCTGTCATGTCTGTCTCACAGATATATGCAAGAAAAATGATATGAGAATAGTCATGTTTGCAAATGAAAATATAGTTTAAGGTCCTCAACACATTCTATTTTAATGATTATTAAATAGGCTATTGTGCCCATGAGATTTTAAATCAATGTTATTTATATCTGATAAAATGTGTTAATAAAATGGATAGATTTTTAAGCAAATGGTTTATAAGTTCTGAAATATGTATGTGTGTATGTATATATACACACATATACATACACGCATTTACATATATATATATATGCATATATATATATATATCACCCTAATCAAGATTGAAATGCATAGAAAAATATAACCAATGTCCATCATTCACTCCAGAAAGTTCTATCGTGTCCATATGCTGTCACTATTGCTCTCTCCCCACCACCCCTGTAAACCACTGATGCAAATTTCTAATGCCTAGCTTTATCTTGCTGTTCTAGAACTTTCTGTAAGTGAAACTGTACAGTATGTCTTTATTTGTGTTTGGCTCCTTTTGTTCAACACAATGATTTGAAATTCATCCATCTTCTTGTGTGTGTTAGGTGTTGTTTTTCCTCTTTTATTGCTTAGTGGTATTCTATGTTTAGAGTACACCACAGTTTGTTTATATAGTCACCTCTTGTAGCCATTTGGGTTGTTCCAGGTTTTGGCTATTAGAAATAGAAGTGCTATAAACATGTATTCTACAAATCTTTTCATTAAGGTATGTGTTTACCTCTCACGGTTAAATGTCTCGGTGTGGAACTGTTGGATCATGAAGTAGGTGTATATAAAACTTTACTGTATGAAGCTGCCAAATTGTTTTCCAACATGTTTGTACTATTTTCAACTTCCACCAGCTGTATATGAATGTAACTGTTTCTCCACATCCTTCTCAATGATTGCTATTGTTTTAGCCATTTTAGTGGGTGTAAATGATATTTCATGGGGGCTTTGGTTTGTAACTAATAATGGTGAGCAATGTTTATGCACATATTAGCTGTCCTTATGGATACTTTAGTGAGAGCCTGCTCAAGTCTTTGCCCATATTTTGTTAATTGGATTGTGTGGCATCTGGTTTCCAAAAATGGTTCCCCATAAAACACCCCTCTTGGTATTCATTTTCCCTCCCACATTGAAGCCTAGATGGTCATGACACATTTGAACTAATTGAATGTGGTATGTGTAATACCTTACCAGTTCCAGACCGAAACTTAAAGAAGACCTGGAAACTTCTGCTTTGATGCTCTAGCATGCCAAATGCAACGTGCAAAGGCCAATTATCGTATTGGAAAGAGAGGCCAAGAGGATGAGATGCCACACAGAGAGAACAATCACTTGGAGGAACACAGAGGACCAGACTGGAGCATGAGTTATCTTTGGCATTCTACCCAATAGAGGACAACCTCTGCTGTTAGCACAGTGGCAGAATGGCCCATCTCAGTAACATCGACTCTCAGAGTTAGGAGAAGGAATAAAACACTTGTCTTAAGCCACCATGTTTTAGAACGTTTTAATGCTTTTACAGAGCAAGTCAGGTTGCTTTAATTTTTATTACACAAGTAGAAAAATTGTATGTTTTTGATATGTCTTTTATCAAATATATTCATTTGAATATTTTTCCCAGTATGTGGTTTACTTTTTCATTTTTTCACCAATTCTTTGATGAAGAAATGTTCAATATTAGTGGAGTTCAATTTCTCATTTTAATAGAAATACTTTTTATGTTTATTCATATTACTTTATTTTAACAGAAAAAAACAAAGATATTTTAACATTTCTTCTGAGAAAGCTTTCCTGTAGATTATGAAAATAAGGTAAAAATAATACACCTATATTTGCTTCTGTAAATGTTATTATTTTAGTTTTTATTTTTAAGTTTATAATCTATCAAGTATTACAATTTTAAATATGGTGTTTGGTACAAAGTAAGGGTTTTTTGTTTTTATTTTTTCCCTAATGATATCTAATGTCTCAGTACTTGTTAAAAAGTTTATAGTTTTCCCATAACATTAACTTTGTTAAAGTTAAAAAGAAGATTTAAGATTAAAAAGTCATTTAATCACTTGTTTTTTAAGATTTTATTTATTTATCTGCAAGAGAAAGGGAGTGAAAGAGAGCACAAGCAGGGGAGAGGGGCAGATGGAGAGGGAGATGCAGGCTCCCTGCTGAGCAGGCAGCCTGACTGGGGCTCCTTCCTAAAACCTTGGGATCGTGACCTGAGCTGAAGGCAGACATTTAACCAACTGAGCCACCCAGGCGCCCTTAAATCATCTTTTTTTTTTTTTTTAATTAAAACAAAACAAAACAATAGCATTTATATTAATGCTTTCTGCTGGGTCAATATCTCTCAGCTTTTGTATTTTTTACATTTTTTTTGTCCTTGTTTCTGAAGTCTATTTTTATTGGGTAAAGAGTTACAAAATGATAAAATTACACACACACACACACACACACACACACATATATATATATACCCCTAAAGATAACATTCTATATTATATATAATATATATCTTTATCTTTGTGTCTTACATATCTTTTGTCTAGCTGTTTTAATCATTTTTATTTTAATCTTTGGTTTTCAGTGTTATGATGTTTAGTGTCCTAATTATGGGCTTTACAAAAAATTAATTATGCTTGGGTTAACTCACAATTTTAAGAGTTAAGGACTGGGGCAACATTTTTGCAACATTTTATTTCTGCTAAATTATCTACTACTTTGTGGGATTCTGAATAATCTCTATATTTCCAGCTCAGCATTGTGCCAAGGTTACTGACAACCGTTTCTGTTTTAGCATCTTTTTACTTATATTCTTTAGTTGAATGATTTTTATCAACTAACTTCAAGTTCATTAACTCTCCTTCCATAGTGTCTATGCTGATGTTGAGCCAGCAATTTTTCTCCAGATACTGTATTTTCAGTTCTAAAAATTTATTTGCCTTTTAAAGACATTTTATCTTTTTTTTTTTTTTTTTCTGAAACTGCTTCATCATTCTAAACAGTTTTCATCTCAGTGATTGTATGAAATGATTTTTTTTCCTATCCATTTTGGACCATTCTAAATACATTGGTAAAGGTGTTGCTTCTGTAGTTTTTGTTTTTTTAAGTTTGTACAAGGCATTTAAAGTATATTAAATATTTCACACTTGGCACATTTATTGAAGAAAAGTAGAATTTAAAAACCAATTTTCCATATTTGTTGGCAGAATATAAATTCCTTTCAATATTCAGTAGCTAATTGAAGAAATCACTCAAATTTCAAGAAGTTTTGAGTTGATTTTAAACTGGGCTTTAAAAAGGCTGAGTTTCACTTTGCTGGCCCAACTCTAATCTTATGCAACAACTCTGGGTATTAATTTCTTTGATTTACATCAGTGTTTGAGCCAGAAGGGGATTTGGCCTCTTTGGAGTCAGCGGGTCTCCAGGTTTAAGAAGCTACAAGAATGTACAACTCTATGCCCTTGGTAAGAAATTCACCCCTGCTTTTGTTGTCTTTTTCTTGGCAAAGTTTAGGAAAGGGGAGAACTGCTAAATTAAGTTTATTATTCTTTTGTTTAGTCATCATTTAGAGTTATTTTTGTCTTGATTTACCCCACTCTCATTAATAATAGCTTGTCTGGTCTTTCCTCTGCCCAGCAAGGTCCTACCTAACCAAGACGGGGCTTCTACCTCCAGCTGCTGTGGCTCACTCCTCAAATGTCTCACTCAAGTTCTTCTAGTATCTCTTGCATGTGCTTTTCATTGATGGTACCATAAATATATATGATTTCATTGTATCCAGATCTTCCTTGGTGTCATAACAGGAGTGAAGGATTTTCTTATCTTTTTACATTTTAACCAGGAGGAAAATTCAGTGACATTCACTAATTTAATATTTGCAAAGTTCATACTCATGAAAAATTTACATATTAATGAGCCATACATGGTCAGTGTATGTCTAACAGCAGGAGTTTAGCGGTGAGCTCATCAGGTGAATAACAAACAAATGAACAAACAAGCAAACACTGCCCTCATGGCACTTAAATTTTAAAGATAATATGAAAATGATCATTCTGGTTTGGGGATACAATGTGGCCTAAAACTTGACTTGCTCTCCCCCTGCTTCTACACCTCTCTTTTCTGTCTATCATTCTCAAGTCGTTTCTTCCCATCTCAAAGGCAAGAATTATATGATTGTTTGCATCTATTGCATTTTAATCTGATAACTGTATCTGCTCTTGATCTTGGCATTATTGGTTATTTACTTTTTTAGTTTTTATTTTTTTTCACATTTCTCTAGATATTTCTCAAATGTCTACAAACATTTTCCAACCTCTCTTTGTAAAAGAAATAAAATTTATCTGGAACCTCTTCTCCTTTCTATTTGATACTTTATCTTACTACTTTTAGAGCCAATGGATTTGAAAGAATGATCTAGAGTCTATTTTTTCATCTCTTAATTTTTATCTGCTATTCTTCAAACAGATTTCTGCCAGAAGAAATCTGCCAGCATATGCATCATTTCCTATCCAAGTCAATTTTTGAGCTTAATTTATTTAATTTTGTAAAACTACTAGTGATTTGCCCTTTGAAATTGTTTTCTTTCTGGTCTTTCAGGAATACATCCTTTTCTATTCATTCTTATCTTTTCGTTGGTTCCTCTTTTACTGCCTGCTTTTTAGAACCAGTATTTAATTTGCATCTCTGACTTTCATGGATCTAATTGTAATAATTACCACCAAGTTTTTAATGTATATTTCACATTATATATATATATATATATAATATATATATAGTTACATATATATTATATAACTATATATATAACATATATATAGTTATATATAGCTTAACACTATATATAAAACCAAACATTAGATATTTTCATGTGGGCATCATCAGATTGGGTAAAATGTAATATATCTACAATGAAGTCTATTATCATTCACAGTAAATCATTCCTGATTCAAATCCATCAATGAATATATCACCATTTACCTTCCTATTTAATATGCTACCCTTTCCTAAAATCCCTACAGTTTGTTCATGAACGTTATTTTAGTTCTCTCTTTCTATCTTCACAAATATTGAAAGAGTCCATAGACTAAAATTTAAGTGACCAAATTAACTGCCAGAGAAAAACAGGGAAGGAATGTACATTAAAAGATGTGAGATAAATTGACATGCTTTGATGACATAAAGTTATATGAGTGAATTAGCAAAAGGAAGAAAGCAGTTGAGGAGACAAAAATAAAAGTTTGGAAAATAAATCAATATTTTTGGGGACATTTTGGATAGTGGAAACTAGTAAAAGGGGTAAAAAATATTGAGGATTACTTCAACTTTATTTAATAAGATAAAGGCATACACATTAGAAGAAAAGCCAAGAGAACACAGAATGGATCTAAGATATATTTTCTACATACCTCAGAAGTTTTTATTAAAACATTTTCTCATTTAATTCCCCTAAGAATTCTATAAATCATCTACTGATGACCCTATTTTATTGTTAAAAAAATTATGTTTCTAGATACTAAGCTACTTCCCAAAGTCATACCACAACTGAGTGTCTAAGTTGGAATTCAGACAAGATTATTGTGATTTAAAAGATCCGATGTTAATTTCTTGCCATACTTCTCTAAATGTAAAACTTAAGATACTTAAACATTTATTCAATATATTTTATATTAATTGGATACACAAGAAAACACATAAATATGGGGAATCCTCCTAATAGCCCAGTAGAATATCTCATGATAAATTGTGTTTTTAATACTAGTGATGAGCATTATCTGTTCATGCACATTCTGGACATATTTTCTTATGATTTGTGAGTAATAAGTTCTGGAGAACAATACCTAATAAAATTCTACCTTGAACATTGTTATATTTATGCATATTTAAAGCATGAAGAATTTTTAAATGAACACAATTTTGCAATTTAGGACACCAAATTTTAGTTTTCATTGTTTTGAGTTATTTATTCCATCAGCCCGAATCAGGCACTATTGATTTGTAGGGGGAGGTTGGGTTGATAGGTGTTTTCAATGGGTTGAAATATGAAATCAGTTGCATATCTGGGAAACATGTCTGCTCTTTAATGCAAAATTTATGTAGGTATAACAATTAACATATTTAAAATATTAATAGAATCTTAAAAATCCATCACTTCTATACTGAATAGCAAGCCCATGTCATTTCCATTCTTCAGTTTAATTGTACACCTGATTATGAAGCAAAGTGATGTTAGACGTGTGCTGCTGTATGCTATCATTGGTGGTATGCTACCTCATGGATTCCACTAGTTTTCAAAAATAATACAGTCATTTGGTTACCTTACTATGTGTCTCTTAATTCAAGTAAATATGAATTGTGAAAAAGATATAATTAGATACCCTTCCATCAATAGTAAGCCATTCTATCAATTAATCTTTTAACAGCCTACTGTGTTATAATCACTGAAATAGGAAGTGAAGAACAAAACTGCCACAGTCGCTCCTTTTATGATTCTTTTTTTTTAAGATTTTATTTATTTATTTGACAGACAGAGATCACAACTAGGCAGAGAGGCAGGCAGAGAGAGAGAAAGGAGGAAGCAGGCTCCCTGCTGAGCAGAGAGCCCGATGCGGGGCTCGATCCCAGGACTCTGGGATCATGACCTGAGCCGAAGGCAGAGGCTTTAACCACTGAGCCACTCAGGCGCCCCTTCTTTTATGATTCTTACTGGGAAACACAGATTAAAAAAGGAATCATTATATTTATTTAAATAATTATTTATATGCCTGTGCTTTAAAGGAGTATGTATGTGATATTATATAAGTTTAAACCCCAGGAAAACTAACTTAGCCAAAGGGTAAAGAGTAGATGGGAAAATAAAGATACAAATGTAGTGATCCAAAGGGGCATGTGCACCCATATATTTATAGCAGCAATGTCCACAATAGCCAAACTATAGAAAGAACCTATATGTCCATCGACAGATGAATGGATAAAGAAGATACAGTATAAATATACAATGGAATACTATGCAGCCATCAAAAGAAATGAAATCTCACCATTTGTGATGACATGGATGGAACTAGAGGGTATTATGCTGAGCGAAATAAGTCAATCAGAGAAAGACAATTATCATATGATCTCTCTGATATGAGGAATTTGAGAGGCAGGGCATTGTGGGGGTTAGGATGGGAAAGAATGAAAGAAGATGGGATTGGGAAAGAGACAAACCATAAGAGACTCTTAATTTCATGAAACAAACTGAGGGCTAGGGTAGGCAGTTAGGGATAAGGTGGCTGGGTTATGGACGTTGGAGAAGATATGGACTATGGTGAGTGCTGTGAAATGTGTAAGACTGATGATTCACAGACCTGTACCCCAGGGGCAAATAATACATTCTATGTTGGTTTGAGGGAAAAAAAAAAAAAAAAAGAGTACATGGGAAAAAAGATTCCTTAAGAAAATGATTTTTAAGATTAGACCTAAATTGTAGGAAAAGTGTAAGAATGTAATGAGAAGGAAAGCACATTATTTCAGATATGTGAACACTGAGAGATGAGAGAAAGCATGATGGGTTGTAGATAATGTAGGAAGCAAAACACTATGAGTTTTAGGGATTGTAAGAAGATCGAAATGGCTTAAGGAAAGAATATAAGTAAAGGACTGAAAGTAGATGAGTTTGGAAATATAAGAAGAGCTCAGATCATTTTAGAATTTCTAGAACCTAGTAAGTACTTTCTCTTAAATCAACCTTGAATATATATCAAACAGTATTAAGCTTAGGAGTGATATGAAGAGGCTTGCATTTTAAGATGCCCACGTTGGATTAGGGTGTGGAGAGTCAGTGGCTCTATGAAGGCTAATTAAAGTACTACTGCTAGAGAATGCTTGTGTTATTGCCTGCTCTAACGTGGAACAGCAGTAATGAACTTTCTCAGAGATTCCCTAGCTGAGAATATTCAATTTTTGTTTATCTCAAATTGAAGCAATATTTCTCCAAGAGCTAGCTCACAGCTGAATAAATTTACTAGGCTCCTTGGCAGTTATGTGTGGTCACGTGACTATGTTACAGCCAGTGAAATATGTGTGAACGTGATTGGCACCTATTCCAGTCTTGGCTCATAAAGCTATCCCACCTGTGCTCTTCTGTGCTTCTTTACAGGAAACACAGGAAACAAACTGTGGAATATGGCAGAGTCTACATCAAGTTGGATCACTGACAACATTTTCACCTGTCCAGTACTATTACAAGAGCAAAAATGTTACCCATGTAAAGCATACTTATGATATCAGTTAGCCTATGCTACCTAATATGCAACTTTGTATTTAATTTTAAAAATAAAAAAAGTATGAGATTGTGTCATTTCAAATAACATGAGTGAACCTAGAGGAGACTAGGCCAAGTGAAGTAAGTCAGACTGAGAGATAAATACCATATGAATTTACTCATAAGTGTAATCTAAAAAAAAAAAAAAGAATAAACAAAAAGCAGAATTAGACCTATAAATATAGAGTACAAGCTGGTAGTTGTCAGAGGAGGGGGACAATGGTTGAAGGGGAATAGGAGGTATAGGATTCAAGTTATGGAATTAATAAATCACAGAAGTAAAAGGCACAGCATAAGGAACAGTCAACGATATTGTCATAGGAATTATATGGGGAGGGATGGTAACTATACTTCTGGGGACATAGCATAATGTCTAAACTCGTTGAATCATTGTGTTGCACACCCGGAACTAATGTAACATTGCATGTCAACCATACTTAAAAAAGTAAAAATAAATAAATAAATACATACATACATACATACAAGTTGATTTTGCATACCATAACTCTAAAATCAGTTAGATAATTGAATCGGTTATATGACACCTATTTTTTTCTCTAAACTTATAATTATCATTATCTAAGCTTTTTGGTACTAATTATAGTGACATGATACCTCATTATGTGGTTTACATATATTGTTCACAATATGCCCTTGTCATTTTTCAAAAGTCAGCTTTACTGGAATAAAATACATTATATTAATTTCCTCAGACTGCTATGAGAAGTTACTACAAACTGGATGGCTCGGAGAAATTTATTCTCTCGCAATTCTGGAGGCTAGAAGTTTGAAATCAAGATGTCAGCAAGGTTCGTTCCCTCTGGAGGTTCTGCTCCTCTCTAAGTTTCTGGCCATTGCCAGCAATTTTTGGCACTTCCTGGGTTATAGTTGCGTCCCTCCAATCTCTGCCTGTCTTATGTAGACATTCTCTCTGAATGTCTCTGCATCCTGTGCATTCCCATAGCCTTCTCATAAGGACATTAATCACTGAATTTAGAACATATCCTAATCCACCATGATCTCATCTTGATCACAGCAGCAAACACAGACCCTATTGCCAAACAACATCACATTACCAGTTACTAGGGTTGGGACTTCAATATCTTCTTTTAGAGAACACAAATCAATTGACAACATATACATACAACAAACTCACTAGTCTTAAAAATATAACTATTTGACTTTTTTAAAGAAAACACTGCACATAAACACCATCTTACTCAAGATATGGAATACATTCATCACCCCCAGTGGGTTTCTTCTGATACTTTGCAAGCAATGCACCATCCTACCCCAATACCCAGCAATCATTAAAGTTTGCTCTTGTTATAATTTTGCCTAATCTAGTATGCCAGATTAAAGAATCATACAGTATAAAATAATTTTTGTGTCTGGCTTTTTTTCACTTAGTGCAAAGCTTTTAAGATCCAACAATGCTGTTGTGTATATCTGAAATATGTGCTTTTTGTTGCTATAGAGGGTTCTGTTATATGAATCTGCCACAATTTGTTTATCCTTTCTCTTAATGGATGGAAATTCTGCTGTATCCATCTGGGTGTGCTTCTATATCATACCCATGAGACTAAGGGGGCAAGGGAAACTGACAAGAATACAAAGTCCTTTTTCGTCTGTGCCAGAAGTATCACATCTTCTATAAGTAAATGTGAAATCATGACAGGCTAACTTAATAGCTTGCAAGTAGGTTAAAAACTAGTTTCTTTATAATCTTTCACTGATACTTTTTCCAGTGACTAATGATTTCAGACTGGTATGCCATAGGTTTTATTTTTGGCTTTGTGTTTTTCTTATTTTATTTGTTGTACATGGTTGACCTGGTTTGCATATTTCTTTTTTTTTTTTTAAGATTTGTTTATTTGAGAAAGAGAGTGCAAGAGGGGGAGAGCACAAGTAGACATGCATGCATGTGTGTGCAAGAGAGAGAGAAAGAGAGAAAAGCAGGCTCCATGCTGAGCAGGGAACTTGATGCAAAGCTTGATCCCAGGACCCTGGGATCATGACCCAAGCTAAAGGCAGACGCTTAACTGACTGAACCACCCAGGCGCCCCTGCATATGATGTTTCAATAGCTATCTTTATATGAATAACTTCCAAATATTTACCTATACTTCAACTATCCTTTAAATCTGCATATCCCATCACATACCTGAGCATTCTATGCTGATAGTCATATCAAATATACAATATCCCAATTAAATTTATTAACTATTCCACATAGCATGTTTCTGTTCCTAAGTATATCCAAAGAATACCACTTTCTCCACCTATTTACTTAAAAGATTTTCTACTACTGAATTTGCTCCTAATTATTAAATACTCCAGCTTTCATATCAGTAATGTCTCTTCAATCTGATGCTACTTTCCAGCTCCCCCTTATTATTGAAATTATTTTCAAACATTTTGTAGCAGAATGAATAGGAAAATTGAGGGAGAACTTAGATATTTTAATAATAATTTGATATGCTTTTATCATTATTGAAGTGTAGAGGGAGGAGAAGAAAGAAAGAGGAAGAGATGGGAAAGTGGCCAAAAGAAAGAGAGGAGACAGGGATAGACTGAAGATGATGGCAGATTTGTTTGATATGATACAGATAGTTAGATGAGAAAATAAATTGAGAGAAGAATGAATTTAACACATAAGAAAAATCCACTATCCCAGGTTCTTTTACAAACATTTTGTCATTTAGCTCTCATAATAAAACTGTAGAGTAACTACCAATATTACTCTTTCCATTGGTGAAAAAGAAGTTTCTGAGCAGTCAAGTTACTTGACGTAGGACCAAACTTAGGGTCATTCAGAATAGGATTAAACTATTTGAAAAAAAAAAAAAATAGGACCAAAACAGGAAGAATTTATTTATATCTCAATAATAGCTTTTAATATTTTTTCATTGTAAAATATAGCCCAGAGAAAATACATAAAACAAAGAGGTACAGCCCAAAATGATATATCAAAAAGTGAATTCACATAACCAGAACCTAAATAAAGATAACTTCCTTGCACATTTAAATATACCTACTGAAAACTATAGCTTAATTTGGCCTGCATTTGAAGCTAGTATAAATGTAGTCATCCTGCATATAATTCTTTTTCTTTTTCTTTCTTTCTCCCCCCACCCTCCCAGCATGTATTATTCTCTATCAGGTTTCTTTTGCTCACTAAGTATGTGTAAACTATTATTTTACTCTGTTTTTATTATATTCCATATAATATATTCCATATATTCCATATACCAATCTATCTAATCTATCTAAGGACTCTTGGTGGGTGGATGTTTGGGTTGTTTTCAATTTCTGGCGTATTGTAGTGTTCCCATGAATAGTCCACTATTGAGATCTTGGAGCTATTCCCATGAATGAGAAGTGGACTTATTTTATGAAGTATTGGCATGGTCAACTTTAGCAGGTAATGTGAAATAATTTTCAAAAGGAAATTCTAACAATTTATATATTGCTTCAAATAGTCTATGAGGGCTCTTGTTGCTTCAAATTTTTCTCACCTTTGTTAGAATCTTTTTTCCTTTTCTTCCTCCCTCCCTCCCTCCTCCTTCCCTTTCTTCCTTCCTTCCATCTTTTTTCCTATCGACCATTCAGTTGAGTATACATTGACATTTCTGTGGTTATACAAGAGTTGAACTCTTCTCCATATTTATAAGCTATTTAGAATTGCATAGCTGTGAAGTGACTCTGTCTCCCAACCTTTAAAAAACCAGGTTCTTGATATTTATATTGCTTTAAAATAATGCTTTATATAGGTATATGATTTTTATGGAATATATGGGTTAAAATACTTTCTACCATTGAACAAATTGCATTTTTTCTCTTAACTATGTCTATTTAAGAAAAATAATCCTCAATTTTATGAAGTTAATTTATTAATATTTTTAAATGATTTGTGATTGTGTCTACTATCATTTTTTAAAGATTTTATGTATTTATTTGATAGACAGAGATCACAAGTAGGCAGAGAGGCAGGCAGAGAGAATGGAGGAAGCAGGCTCCCCGCTGAGCAGAGAGCCCAATGCAGGGCTCGATCACAGGACCCTGAGACCATGACCTGGAGCCAAAGGCAGAGGCTTTAACCCACTGAGCCACCCAGGCACCCCAACTATCTTTTTTATATATCTCTGGATTTGCTCTGCTAACATATATTGTCTAGGGTATTTGCCTCCATAGTCATGAATCATATTGGTGTGTAATTTTCTCATAATATCTTTATCAGGGGTTGGTGTTGATGGTATACAATACTTATTAAATGAGCTGTGCAATGGTGTCACTTTTTTATTCTCTGGAAGATTTTTGTAAGATTAGTAGAATTTATCACTTATATTTTTGTTATAATTCATAGTTGAAACCACATAGGCTTTGAGGTTCATTTGAGGAAAAATCCTAAAATTGATACACAGCTAATCAGATTTTCTTGTGTCATTTTTGTTCCAGCTTTTTTCTGGGAATTTGTCCATCTCACTAAGTTTTTCAAATATATCAGCATACAGTTATTTAGAATTGTCATCTGTATGTATTTCTATGCATGTTGCTTTGCTTGCTTCTCATTCATTCCTTTACTCTTCTGACCTTATTCTTCAACCATATCTAACTGCTCTCCACTTTTGCTACTTTGAACTGGCTTCATGCTTTTCAGAATTCACCAACTTTGCATTCCTAGACCCGTACCCTCTTTGGTACTTCCAGTAGAACTGAGCATTCTCTCTAGTCTGGACTCCTACAGGACTTTCTTAACTGTTTTGCTTTTTATCTTTTGTTACTTTCAAATCCATTCTTCACAATGCCACTGGAGTGATAAAAGTAAAACAAATATATGATTGCTCTTTTAAAAAGGCCAACATTTCCTGGCTGTCTACATGATAAAATTCTAGTAAATTTTTCACTGGAATATTCTCTTCACTACACTTTTACCTACTAAATTCATATTCTTACTTTGGTTTAGTACAGGTGTACTAACCTTACTCTGAAAGCATTTGCTGACTACTGTCCCACCTACTGGGTTGACATCAACCTTTCCAAGGCTCTGTGTCCTTGTATGTAATCGCTCGATGTCATTGCATCGACTGCATTTTATTATAAGTTTCTGTTTGTATGGCTTCTCTGTAACTAAATAATTATCCACTAAATAAATAATGGATTCTTTACCTTCATAATCCTGATTTCTAGTTAAGTAACTGACATTGCTAAAACCCTCAAGACATATTTATTAATACAATGATGTGAATAAATAAATGAATGCAATATTTAATTTTAATGTAAGTCAGTCTACAATGTAGAGGTTAGTGACAGAACAGGTAATTTTTTATTACTGGACATAGAAAAAGAATAACAATAAACATATACCTTCATTTATTTTGCTGCCACTGGCCACTATGTAACAGTTACTATTATTTTGCACTCGTTTAAAAGGTGGTGAGCAGATCATATCTCTTAAAAGGTTTCTAAGAAATAAAGGCATAATATCAAGTATTTTTGATAAAATATGTGTTACTTGTTAGATTACTTGTTAGATTTCTATATATGTAAAGTTCGGTTTAGGAATGTCTGTATTAATCCTGTTAGTTATTGAAACATGTGATATCCTGGTCTTTCTTTTTCAAGCAGTTAGTGGAGAACAGTTTTTGATATGTAACTCTCCTGAAGAGTTAAATTTTCACTAGACAATGTGGCTACAGCTACACATTGGAAAAAGCTAACCAAAGACTACACCTGATTTTTATATTTAATTATTCTTCGTTATTCTATTTATTTCAATAGATAATATTTATACATTTTCTTAGGAAGAAATATCTTGGCATAGAGTACTTATGATTAATGTCAAGGAGTTTCAGGGATTTTAGTGCATAATAGTTGCTTTCTTTGCAAATTCTCCCTATACAGGCTTTTTACCATTGCCTCTTAAATGTGAGTGTTGTTTATAAAGTCCAATACAGATTTTGTCACCCTCCATGAACTCCCTGACATCAAAATGCATATCTCTTCATGTCATCCTTCTGCCTTTCCATCGCCTTCAAATTAAGATGCCAACTTTGGGGCAGAACACACAAACTCATTCATATCTCAAGCCTTTTTAAAATGCTTCCTGCTTCATCATTCTCTGCTTCCCTCCTCTTCTCTCCATAACAGACAACAGTGGAAAAGCCAAATCCTAAGAACACTTGTTTGCTTTCATGACTTTGCATATGCCTTTCTTTCTGCTTTGAAGGTTGTTTTTGTTTGTTTGTTTTGTTTTGTTTTGTTTTCTCTCATTTTCTGCCTAACTCCAATATATCCTTGAAGGGTTAAACTCCTGGAGGAGGGGATGAATGCCTTTCCTAACTCACTAATATGCACTGAATGTTTTTCTTCTGGCTTCCCCAGCACCCCTGAATGCTACTGTGAGTGCCTAGATGACATCACAGTGATAAGTATTCCTTCCCAAATCTTATTCAGCCCCTGCACCCCTAGAACCAAGCACAGAGCCAGAAAGTAAAATCATCAGGTTAAATGAATGAATGACTACACCATTTCTGTGTCTATGCACTGACAGAGGTCCCTTACCAGCTCCCTGTTCTTTCGTCTCTCACTCTTCTCATTAAACCACAGTTACCATCCTGTGGATACATGTTTCATTTATGTGCCTGTTGTCCCTAGCAGATTTCTGCAGTTCACCCTCAGTGCTCCTTAGCATCTGCTAGCTTCCCTTCAGCTCCTAGTTTAAATAATGTTCCATATGCATTCTTCAAGGTTTATTGATTCTGCTCTCCAGAGAGTGCCCTATACTTCAAGTGAAGAATTTGAAAATATGGGGATCATTAAAATAAATACCTCTGTTTTAGCCAAAGTTCAGTTATGGTGCTGTAGTTGTTTGCAGATTTCAGCCTGGAAGCAAAGTTACATAATATAAGAATTGAACATAAGCATCTAAGCAACAGATTAATAAAGGAATTTTCAGGGTCTTAATTTTAATCAGTTTACTTGCCACAGGAGAATAGTGTTTGAAGTCAAGGTTTAAAATTCAAGTACGTATTCATAGAATTCATTATTGCAAGGCATAGAAGTTATAAATAAAGCTAAATTACAGGTAAAACAAACCCAGAATGTGAGGAGAGACTTGGAATTTCAGGATATTGTGATATAGGTTTATTTACTTGTTTTCTAAGTGCTACTTTGTAAAATGTATCCAGTAAGCTCCAGAATGTTCATCTATTATTACATCTCAGAACCTTGGATAATTAATGTAAATTGGCCTTCAAAATCTCTATCTCTACCTCAGAACTTTATCCTGGGTTGCAATCCTTTAAAAAAAAAAATGATCTGAAAATATACATGTGATTTCCCCACAAGCATTTGAAGCTCAGCATGCCTAAAACTAAATTTGACTGTCAATGTTCTCTGTAAATCTGCTTCTTTGCCACTTTAATTATCTTAATTATTGGAACCTTCATCAACTGAGGACACCATGTATAAATAACCCACCTTTCAATGTTACTGCACCCTTTTGTCATCAAATTTGACCAAATTTAGTCAATTTGTATCTCTAGCCCTAGTATTGGAGATTGTAGTGATGCTCTCATTTTTCCCTGAGTAATTGAAATACATTTCCATCTACACTATTCTTTAGAACAAACTCTTAGAAATCACTTTATTTTCATTATTTTCTCAACCCATATTTAATCTTTCAGTGACTCCTATAGTCTCTATTTCTAAAATGTATCCCTATTTTGACCACATTTAATAATTGCTGTGGAAAAACCAGTTCCAGTCATCCTTATCTTTCATTAAGACTACTGCTGTAGGGGCGCCTGGGTGGCTCAGTGGGTTAAAGCCTCTGCCTTTGGCTCCGGTCGTGATCCCAGGGTCCTGGGATCGAGCCGCGCATCGGGCTCTCTGCACAGCGGGGAGCCTGCTTCCTCCTCTCTCTCTGCCTGCCTCTCTGCCTGCCTCTCTGCCTACTTGTGATCTCTGTCTGTCAAATAGATAAATAAATAATCTTTAAAAAAAAAAAGACTACTGCTGTAGCTTCCAAATTCTTCACCTTATCTTTACTCTTGCCACATTATTTTTTTTTAAGATTTTATTTATTTATTTGACAGAGAGAAATCACAAGTAGGCAGAGAAGCAGGCAGAGAGAGAGAGAGAGAGGAGGAAGCAGGCTCCCTGCTGAGCAGAAAGCCCGATGTGGGGCTCGAACCCAGGACCTGGGATCATGACCTGAGCTGAAGGCAGCGGCTTAACCCACTGAGCCACCCAGGCGCCCCTTGCCACATTATTTTTGCACCCCAGTGTGAAACATTGTTCTGAAGGATAAGTCAGTTCGTCACTTTTACTACCTGCATTCCATTCATCTAAAATAAGTCTCCCACCACACGTCAAAAGGCTTGATAAAATATGTATAAAAATTCTTCTAAACATATAGCTGCATTGCGGATTTAAGAAGTTAAGTAAATATCCAAAGGCCAAAACATAAAGAGCAAGCATGAAACTAGAGAATTTATCTTGCATTGATACTCAGCTGCCCAGGAGGCATTTATCAATCCTTGAAACTGAGAAGCTTATATTCAAAGGTCTAGAGGAAAGGCCTTGGGACTGCACAAAATACAGAGAACGGAGAACTTGTATTAAATATAAAATTCTAAAAAGACCCCATCTTTTTTCAAAAAATTGTGGAGTAGAATAAAACATCATCCATCAAGAGAAATGACAGGGCACATCTTTGTCTCACCCAAGTTTTATACATAAAACTACAGTTGCTCATGAAAATCATCAACACAAACACTGCTGGTTTGAGGTTCGAATTAATGCTACAGTTTCCACAAGCAGTGCAAGCTATGTAATAGCCAGAAATGGCTTCACTGGAGCGCATGTCAGAAGGAACACGGCGCCCTACTGAGGGGGCACACTCTTCAAGGCTAGACTACAGGTCCTTTCCATCAGCAAAGCACTGCCTGACATTGCTACTAAGGAAAAAAAAAAAAAAAATCACAAACCATAGAAATAAAACAAAACCAACCAACCAACCAACCAACCAACCATTGTAAATAATAACAAGCAGAAAGAACCCACAACAGAAACAGATGCCCCAATATATAATATATGTAATTAATGTATTTTATGTAATTAACAGAATAGCTATACTTTGATGCCTGTGCACTGTGTCACAGACCTCTTCACATGTGTTAACATCAAATTCTCAAAAAATACAAACATATATTGGCGGTATTCTGATTTTCCAAAGGAGAAAAATCAAATAGATAAGTTTGGAGTATTTCCTCTTTTCACATATGAAGTTAAAGTTACATATTCAAATTCTGGCATTCTTGGTATTAACTACTATGCTCTGCCATTTCTTTTTTTTTTTTTTAAAGATTTTATTTATTTATTTGACAGAGAGAAATCACAAGTAAGCAGAGAGGCAGGCAGAGAGGGAGGAGGAAGCAGGCTCCCTGCTGAGCAGAAAGCCCGATGTGGGGCTCGAACCCAGGACCTGGGATCATGACCCGAGCCGAAGGCAGCGGCTTAACCCACTGAGCCCCCCAGGTGCCCCTGCTCTGCCATTTCTTATTAGAAAGATCAACTACTGACTATATTAGTGTATTCAAAATTATTAAAGTTTTAAAAAGATGGACCTGAAAACATGAACAAGAAATGAGTTTATCAGAAAAAAGAAATCTTAGTGTTTTAAAAGGGAAGGAAAAGTAACTTACTAGAATAAAATAGTGTCACCAAAATTAATCTGTAATTATAGAACTAGCCAAGTTCATTTTTTTACTTCCTAAAACAGTTCTTAAAAGTGTATTGGTAAGGGGGTAGGAGAAGAGTAAATGAAACAAGATGGGATTGGGAGGGAGACAAACCATAAGTGACTCTTAATCTCACAAAACAAACTGAGGGTTGATGGGCGGAGGGGGGTTTGGATAGGGGGGTGGGGTTATGGACATTGGGGAGGGTATGTGCTATGGTGAGTGCTGTGAAGTGTGTAAAGCTGGCGATTCACAGACCTGTACCCCTGGGGATAAAAATATATTATATGTTTATAAAAAATAAAATTTTAAAAAAATGTATTGGTAAGTTTTCCAAATCTAACTTTTAGTAATTATTTAATGGAGATTAAGGCATTCAAATTCAGCCATTAATATAAAGGTAGACTTTTTTTTTTTTTTTTTAATCTGCCTTCAGGATCAAGGAAGAAAACTGAAGTCATTGGACATCTGGTCCAGATTGCCTAGATCCTGAAAAAACTGAAGGTTTGGTTTCTTTGCATTCTCTAATGTTCTAGAGTCCTTGGAGTTTTGTTCTGATTTCAGCTAACACCAATAATGGGATATTGGAAACATAAATTTCCACTATAAGTTCTATGAAAAGTTGGCATGCTTTCTAAACTTTGTCAGTGTGGATTATGTTATAATAATCTGTGGTGTCCTAAGAATTATTGAGAAATATGTTACATAAAATATCCTTTAAAATCTAAGATCCTGATATAAATATGGGCATTATGGAGAGGAGGCACTCTGGGCTATAGCTGCTGAAGTAACTTCACATTGCTCCAGACAGAGAAACCTCTTTGGTTAGGAATGAGCATAGTAAGAGCTTGAAGATAGTGAAGTTTAGACTTCATTTTTTTTAGTACTTTTAACTAAGAAGGTCAAGAGTGTTTGATCTCCAACAAATTAATTTGATCTTTAGCATAAATTTGGGGGTTTTATTTTCTTGGCACTCTAAAACCTTGGATTTTAACCATTACTTAACTATATATATGCTATGTATAGTTCAGTACCACTGAGTTTGTTCTATCTGTGAATTTGTACAGATCCAAGTTTCCACATGCAGGTATTATCTGCAAGCATTAGTCACTTTATAATTTTTACCATTCTTTTGTTTATCTTGCATTTAAAATTAGAAATTCTAAGTAATATGAACATGACCTATGTTAGTCTCTTTTTTTTAGGAGAAAAGGTTGGCACTGGGTTAATTGAATACTTCAAATTATGGAAATATTTGTACATTATATATGATTTTTTGATAATTGGCGGTATCTAACAATCTCCAAAACACAGTAGAAAATATGGTATTAAAAAATAATCTATTGATTCTACCAGGAAACTTTTAGAACCAATAAATGAATTCAGTAAATTTGTAGAATAAAAATTCATTATACAGAAATCTGTTCTGTTTCCATATACTAATAACAAACTATCAAAAAGAGAGATTAAGAGAACAACCCCATTTACAATTATATCAAAAAGAATAAAACACCTAGAAATAAACTTAACCAAGGAGGTAAAAAACTATACACTGAAAACTATGACATTGATGAAAGAAATTGAACACACAAATAAATAGAAATATTTGGAAGAATATTTCTATTCTTCCAATAGAAGAATGTTGGAAGAAATAACATTGTCAAAATGTCCATATTACCCAAAGCAATTTACAGATTCAATGCAATTTTTAACAAAATTGCAATGCCAAAAGACAAACAGAAAAACAAAGAAAACAAAAAGAAAACAAAAAAACAAACAAAAGACTCCAATGCCACTTTCCACAGAAATAGAACAAACAATCGAAAAATGTATATGGAACCATAAGAGACCATGAATAATAACTCAGGCAATCTCAAAAAAGAACAAATTGGTGATTTCAAACCATATTACAAAGATATAGTAAATAAAACAGTGTAGAGTCAGCATAAAACAGACACATAGATCAGTGGAACACAACAGAGAGCCTAGAAATAAACCCACCTGTATGGTCAATTAAATTACAGCAAAGAAGCCAGGACTATGCAATGGGAAAAGGACAATCTTTTCAACAAAGAGTATTGGGAAAACTTGACAAACTCAAAATGGTTAGAGACTTAAACATAATACTTGAAACCATATAAATCCTAGACAAAATCAAGGGATAAATTCTTTGACTTTGGTCTTGATGATTTTTTTGGATTTGACACAAAAAGCAAAGGCAACACAAGGAAAAATAAGCAAGCAGAAGTATTTCAAATTTAAAAAGCTTATGGACAGTAAAGGAAACCATCAACAAAGTGAACAGGTAACCTACTGAATGGGAGAAAATAGTTGCAAATCATACCTGATAAAGGGTTAATATCTAATATATAAAGAATGCATATAACTCAAGAGCCAAAAAAAGAGAAAAAATCTGTTTAAAAAATGGACAGAGATTCTGAACAGACATTTTTTGCAAAAATATACAGATGGCCAATTGATACATGAAAAGATTCTCATATCACTAATGATCGGGGAAATGCTTATCAAAATCATAATGAGATATTGCCTCACATCTGTTAGAATAGTTATAATTAAGATAAGAAATAAGTGTTGGTGAGAATGTGGAGAAATGATAATCCTTGTGCATTATTGGTAGGGGTGTATATTAATGTATTCACTTTGGAAAACAGTATGGAGATTCCTCCAAAAAATTAAAAATAGAACTACCATATTATCCAGAAATTCTTTTGGTATTTATCCAATGAAAATGAAGACATGAACTTGAAAAATTATATGCAATCCCATTTTTATTGCATCATTATTTACAATAGGCAAGATATGGAAACAATCTAGTGTCCATCAATGGCTGAATGCATAAAGAAAATATCACACACACACACACACACACACAAACACACACACACACACACAGTCATGCTGGAATATTATTCAGCCATGCAAAGGAATGACATTTTGCCATTTCTGATAATACAGATGTCCCTAGATGACATTATGCCAAGTGAAATAGTGGCCTCACTTATAATGTGGAATTAAAAAAGAAGAAGAAGAAATGAAAAAAAATAAAAGCTTAGCTCATAGATATCTCAGATACAGAGAATAACAGGTAAATGGGTAAAGGGAGTCAAAAGATACAAACTTCCAGTTATAGAATAAATATCATGAGAAATTAATGTGCAGCATGGAGATGTGAACATAGTGAACAGGAACTATTCATGTAATACTTCCATAGTGAACAGGAACTATTCATGTAATAGTTAATAATAATAACTATAGTAATAGTTATTATTATTATAACTAATAATACTGTATTGCCAGGGCACCTGGGTGGCTCAGTCAGTTAATTGTCTGCCTTTGGCTCAGGGTCCTGAGATCAAGCCCAGTGTCAGGCTCCCTGCTCAGCATGGAATTTGCTTCTCCTCCTGCCTACCCCACTGCTCATGCTCTCTCTCTCAAATAAATAAATAAAAAATCTTTTAAAAAATACTGTATTTCCTATTTGAAAGTTCCTAAAGTAGGTCTTAAAAGTTCTCACAAGAAAAAAATCTGTAAGTATGTATGATGATGGATGTTAACATACTTACTGTGGTGATCATTTCATTTCACAATATATATAAATATTGAATCATTATTTTGTACAACATAATGTGACTAATATAATGTTGTATGTCAACTATACTTCAATTAAAATATTATTTAGTTTAGGGGTTCTTGGGTGGTTCAGTCAGTTAAGCATCTGCCTTTGGCTCAGGTCATGATCTCAGGATCCTGGGCTATAACCCCATGTAGTTGGGCTTAGAGGGGAGTCTCTTTCTCCCTCTCCCTCTGTCCCCCTCCACTCATGCTCTTGTGCTCTCACACTCTCTCTCAAATAAATAAATAAAATATTTTAAATATATTATTTAGTTTATAACTATTAGCAAGAAATTTTATTTAATTCTTTAGGAGCATTTAATGACATCCATGAATCATCTCTTTTACACACACCCACATACGTGTGCATGAAAAACTAAGATAACGAAATTAAAAAACAAAGAAAATTATAAATAATTTGTAGACAAAAAATAAATGTATTAAAATTATAGAAGAAAACGTGTCCAATATGTATACCTTGAAGAATTAAGTAATAAAAAAAGAAAGATCTACTAATGGTAAAAATAATAATTTGACATAGCATCATCTTTTAATAAAAATGATAATGTACAAAATGTTCATCTTAAAAATATTTCACATTCAACATTAATCAACTCCAAAAATTAGTCTTCAAAGAACTGTGCAAAATTGGGGATACAAGACTTTGTGATTGAGAAAATTTTTGCCAGATGATCATATGTTTAGGAAAAATACAGAAATTTTAGTATATGACAGATAATTTGAGAGGAAAGGACCTAAAATCACATCAGTGCAAAACTCAGATAAGTTTTCCTATTATTTATTGTTAAATTGGAGTGGCACTCCTCTGGGGAATTTTGGAAGTAAGGAAAACTATCTTTTATTTTCCTCATGATTACTGGGGAATATTACTGGCCTATGTTGACTAGGGGATAGGGTCACTAATATCCTGTAAGGCACAAAACCATCTTGCTCAATAACTCTGTTTTTAACTTCTGGTTTCATTTTCTAACGTGGATTGTAGTTTTGGGCACCATTTCTGGTTCTAAAAGAATTCACTATGGGGCACCTGGGTGACTCAGTCAGTTAAGCCTCTGCCTTTGGGTCAGGTCATGATCCCAGGGTCCTGGGATTGAGCCCCGTGTCAGGCTCCCTGCTCAATGAGGAGTCTGTTTCTCCCTCTCCCTCTGCAGCTCCCCCTCCTTGTGCTTGCTCTCTCACTTTCTCTGTCAAATAAATAAATAAAAATATTTTTAAAAATTCACCATGACACCTAATTTTTATTCTTCCTATTATCTGTTAGTAAATTCCATGAACCATGAACTTTTTTTTTTTTAAGATTTTATTTATTTATTTGACAGAGAGAAATCACAAGTAAGCAGAGAGGCAGGCAGAGAGAGAGGAGGAAGCAGGCTCCCTGCTGAGCAGTAAGCCCAATGTGGGGCTCGAACCCAGGACCTGGGATCATGACCTGAGCCGAAGGCAGCGGCTTAACCCACTGAGCCACCCAGGCGCCCCAACCATGAACTTTTTTAGGAAAATTCAGGTATGAATAACTCAGGATAATTTTGAGCAATACTTAAGCTTACGATGATGACATACAATCATGTGAACACTTCTCTAAGATTACTTATGTTGATCATCATGTATGAATTAATTTTAGACATATAATACAGTATTACTTTATTGGCATTCAGTTCTGTCTAGAATGCCTAATGTTCCATCAATAAGTGAAGGGAATTGGGAGAATGTCTTACAGGTTTCCTGCTCATAATACATTTGCAATATATTCAAGAACATTGTGTAAAAACTTGTCCTCAAAATATTATATAATATATTTCATGAATAAAACAGATAAGAATCTAGCTATATTAGGAAACTGTTTTGAAGTAATTAAAGAAATGTCTATTTAGAAACAAAAGGATGTCAAAAAATATCCATTTGATAAACCATGTAAGAATTTAAATACATCCTTACTTCAAGGGCACAGATATATTCCTGAAAAGGCTTGTCTTATCTGTTTTTCTAATAAGGTAGACTCTAAATATGAGTATTTTATAGAAGTTATAAATGTATGCCCATCATGTGGGTTTTTCCATGCTTGCATTTAATTAATTTAACTAGGAAACCAGGTTGGGATTTTTCTAGTTTGTCTTAGCATTCAGGAAGTAACTAATGTTTTGTCCGTTGTTACAAAGTGATTATACCTTACTATTTTTCTACATTATACTCTTGCTGGCCCAATGTACTTATTTAAGAAACACTTTGATATGTATTCAAATTTCATTGGAGATTTCATTGTCTAAATAAATCAATTTTATATACTTGGAAAACTAGCTTATTTATATATATGTATATTTATATATACACATATATATGTAAAATATATATATGTGTATATATAAAATTTAAATATTTTCTGTAAAAATATCAATACAATATTACATCTTGAATATGAACATTAATAATAAAAGTTTTATATTGATTTTAATATTTAACTTAAAATTAACTATTGATTCTTAATATTTAATCAAATATTAAATTTTATTAAATATCAGGGTCATATAAGCTGGGCATAAATTTTATTGAGTTAGTATTTCTATTTTACATACTTTAGCAGGTAAGAATTAGTAAGCAAATATTTGAGAAGAAATCATCAATATGACAAAACACCATGCCTGGAAGTGTGGTAGTATAGATATTCTGAGGAGAAAAAAAATCAATAAAAACATATACATACTATATTATACCAAACATATTTTTTAAATATTTTAAAACTCATTAGATATAAGGAAGTTAACCATAAATAATAAAACAGAATAAATAAGACAGAAGCTAAAATTACAGTGGTATTGAATACAGACACCATAACTTTTCTAATTTCTTAGCAATTCTAGAAATATCTAGAAACAAGCATAGAGATGAATGAATCCACAGAGAATGGGATTCTGGTCTTGAACCCTTATAGGAAGGCATCCCTCAATGTAGACATCTCACAATTTATACAGAGTAAATGTGAATTTACAATAAAACCGCAGTAATAAATGCCATGAGAAGACTATCCACTATAAGCACAAGTTAGCAAAAACAGTACACAATAAGTATATATCTGAAGTAATTCAAAATTAGAAGCATTAAGTGCAGATTATAAAGCTGTAAAAATAATGCATATAACATGCTTAAATAAGCCAGAAGAAGATACAATGAAAATTCAGAAGATTACTGCAAACTTAGATTTAGAAATAAACCCACTGCATCTTCCTGTAATTGCAAGTGTGGCCATCAAAATAAAAACAAAACAAAACAAAATAAAATCTTAGAGAATACTTTAAAAATGGTTAAATACTTTAATTAGAAACCAAGATAGAGGGGCGCCTGGGTGGCTCAGTGGGTTAAGCCTCTGCCTTCGGCTCAGGTCATGATCTCAGGGTCCTGGGATTAAGCCCCACATCAGGCTCTCTGCTTGGCGGGGGGCCTGTTTCCTCCTCTCTCTCTGCCTGCCTCTCTGCTACTTGTGATCTCTGACTGTCAAATAAATAAATAAAATCTTAAAAAAAAAAAAGAAACCAATATAGAAACACTTGGTGGATTGGTCTTAACTTATGATACAACCCAAAGAAAGAGAAAAATATGAAACTGAGGTAAGATGAACACTCAGTAATGTAAGAAAGTATACCATATATCTAACCTGAGCTTAAGAAAAGAATACAGGAAACAATAGGGAAGCTATATTAAAAAATGTAGTGAGAATTTTCCATATTGATGAAGAATATAAATCCTTCATTTCATGAAAGACATCATATTCCAAGCAAAATAAAGAAATTTATGTCTAAGGAATATCAAAGACAAAGACAAGGTCTAGAAGTAGCCAAATAAAAAGGACAAATCACATAAAAAGAAATGAATATTAGACTGATGGCACTTTTATCAACAGCATATAAAATGTCACATTGATAACATCAAAGTGACAAGAGAACATATGTGTCAATACAAAATCATGTACCTGGGAAAACTATCAAAACAGAAGGAAAACAAACATATTTTCAGGTTAGCTAAAAAACATTTGCCAGCAATAGATTTTTTCTAAAAAAAAAGACTTCTTAACAAATGTTATCCTACAAGAAGGTCCATTTTCAAAATATTCAATATCGTTATTGTATTATCCCCTTTCACTGACATAGATTACATAACACCAAGAAATTTGGATCTACAGAGTACACTAAAATGTTCTATGCATACTCTTTTGAGTCTGAGCTTCCCATTATGCAGCAAATGTTTCTTCCAATTTTGCAACTTGTTGGACAATTGGCTTTATCATTTTCTTGGACACCAAGATAGCTTAGAAATAGAAGAGCAACAGGTAATTGTTGAGAAGTAAGACATTTTCTGGTAACCTAAAATAAATATATATATCCTTCCCCCCAAGCCAAATTTCTAAGCATAATTATTTGCTTAGATAACTATTAATTTAGCAGTTTCTTTCTTCCCTGAGGTGTTTATATCCTTAGGGTCATGTGGCAAAAGGCATGCTAGCAGCACCTAAAGAAACAAAATAAGAGTCCTGTATTAATTTTACTTGTTTATATTTTCATTAAAAAGCTAGAATATGAAGTAGAAAATAAAATTTAAATGACTTTAAAACACAAACTAATGCAGTGAATGCAGGCTTACAGAGAACTTTATAGCATTGAATCTGTATTTTAGAAAAAAAGAACAATATTACATCAATGATCTAAGTTTCAACCTCCAGAAAATTGAGAAAGAAGAGTAAATTGAATCCAAAGGAAGAAGGAGAAAAGAAATAATAATTAGAGCATAAATCAGTTAATTTTAAAACAGAAAATCAATAGAGGAAATTAATGAAAACAAAACTGATTCTTTGAAAAGATCAATAAAACTGATAAACTTCTACACAGATTATCTAAGACAAAAAGAGAGGATGCAAATTACTAATATCAAAAATGAAAACAGGAGACATCACTACATAGCTTATTTCATCAATAATAAAGGAATGACATGAACAACTCTATGCCCACAAATTTCATAATCTAGAGGAAATGGATTAAATCCTTAAAAGACTCAGAAGCACAAGGCACAAACTCACAGAAATAGAAGAGACAATAAAATAGGTCTATATCTATTAAAGAAATTAAATCTATAACTAATAGTCTTCCAAAACAGAAAGTAGAAAGCCCAGAGAGATTCACTGGTGAATTCTACCCGTTAAGGAAAAACTTGCACCTATCCTCTATAATCTCTTTCAGAGGCTAGAAACAAAATATTTCCTAACTTATCCTATAAGGCTAGGATGATTCTAATACCAAAATCTGATTAAGACATTAAAAGAAAAGAAAATATAGACCAATATCTCTAAAGAAATAGATGGAATTCATAAATACAATATTAGCAAATAAAATCTAACAATATGTAAAAAGAATTATACACCCCAACCAAATTGGATTTATCCCAAGTATGCATGGCTGATTAAAAATTTAGAAAAATCAATTAATGTAATCTGTCATATGTATAAACTAAAATTACAAATTATATGATTTTATCAATAGATGCAGAAAAAGCATTTGACAAAATCCAACTCCATTCAAAATTAAGAACTCTTAATTTGACTGGAAATAAGGGGAAATTCCTGAACTTGAAAAAGCTGACTTATAGAAACCTACAACTATATCAAACCTCAAAGTTTTCCTACTGAGATCAGGAATAAGGTAAGGATTTCCTTCATCACCATTTTTTTTTCAACATTGTCCTAGAAGTCCTCACTAATGCAGTAAGACAAGAAAAGAAAATAAAGGTATACAGATTGGAAAAAAAGAAATAAAACTCTTTGTTCATAGATGACATATAATCATTTACACAGAAAATCAAAAGAATTGACAGAAAACCTCCTGGAACTAATAAGCATTTAATAGCAAGATTATAGGATACAAGATTACATAAAAGTCAATGGCTTCTCTATATATCAGCAATGAGCAAATGGAACATGAAATTAAAAACATAAAACTATTTAAATTAGTACTCCCAAAATTAAATACTTAGATCGATCTATCTATCTAGATAGATAGGTATTTTTTAAATTTAGAAAATATGTATGAGGAAAACTCTGATTAATGAAAACAGAGAAACTAAAGAAATGGAGAGATAGTCCATGTTCATGGATAGGAGACTCAATATTGTCAACATGTCAATTCTCCTCAATTTTATAGATTCAACACAATCCCAATCAAAATCTACTCAAGTTACTTCATGGATATCTACTAGATGATTATAAAATACAATAGCAAAATAATCAGAATAGTGAACTCAATGTTAAAGAACACAGTTGAAAGCAGACACTACTTCACTTCAAGGTTTAAAATAAAGGTGCAGTTATCTATATATGTGGTTTTAGTGAAAGTATAGACAAATAGATCAATGGAATAAAATAAAAAGTCCAGAAAGACACCCACATATATACGACAAAGGAGCAAAGTCCACAGGAAGAAATATGGTATTTTCAACAAATAGTGCCAGAATAATCAGACAACCACATGCAACAGAATGAATTCAGATACACATATTACACCCTCACAAAAATTAACTAAAAATGGATCATAAGCCTAAATGTAAAAAGAAAGATTATAAAGCTCACAGGAGATAACATAGGAGAAAACTTAGATGGCCTTGAGCATGATGTTGACTTTTTAGATCCAACACCAATGGCAGGATCCATGTGGAATAAAAAAAAAAAAAAAAATCACTCATAAGCTGAACCTCATTATGAAAAAAAACTAAACAAAACAACCAACCAATCAACCGAATACTTTGATTATGCCAAATTAATAAGACAAGCTACAAACTAGTGAAAAAATTTTTGAAAAACAAACAAACAAACTTCTGATTAAGGACTGTTACCAAATATACAAGGAATTCTAAAAACTCAACAATAAGAAAATTTAAAAAAAAACTGAATGTAAAAAATGAACAAAAGACTTTAACAGAAGACTTTATTTCATCAAAGAAGAAATGTAAATGGCAAAAAAAAAAAAAGGTTGTACATCAAAGGTCATCAGGGAAATGCAAATTAAAATAGCAAGGAGATACCACTGCATATCTATTAGAATGTTTAAAATCTGGATCAGTGAAGACACCAAATCCTGGTGAATATGTTGAGCAATAGGAACTCCTGTCCATTGCTGGTAGGGATGCAGAATGGTACAGGCACTTCAGAAGACAAATTGGCAGTCTCTTATAAAATTAAAAATACTCTTACCATACCAGTTGCACTTCTTGGAATTTACCCAAAGGAGCTAAAAACTTATGTCCACACAAAAAGCTGCACATGCATGTTTATAGCAGCTTTGTTCATATTTCCCAAAACTTGGAAGCAACCAAGATGTCCTTCAGAAGGTGACTGGATAAATAAAATGTGGTACATCCAGATAATGATATACTATTCAGTGTTAAAAAGAATTGAGCTATCAAGCCATGAGAAGACATGGAAGAACCTTGAATACATATTATTAAGTAAAAGAAGCCTGGTAATGTAAACTACACATTTGGGTGATTATAATGTGTCATTCTGGTTTATTAATTGTAACAAAGTTACCTCTTTGAGAAGGAGGTTTGTAAAGTTGATAATGGGGGACATGATACATGTGTAGGGGCAGGAAAAATATGGAAAATATCTGTTATCTTCCTCGTAATTTTTTTGTGAACTTGAAACTTCTCAAAAAATTGCCTTTTAAAAAACCATAAATTAACACCATAAATTAAAAAACAAAACCAAAATTCTAGAATATCAAACGAATTTTGTACTTATGAGGCTTCACTTCAAAGTAGGTGTCCTTTGGGGTGCTCAGTGGTTCAGTCCCTTAAGTGTCTTTCTTTGACTCAGGTGATGATTCAAGGGTCCTAGGATCAAGCCCCACATTGGGATCCTTGCTCAGTGGGGAGTCTGCTTCTCTATCACCCTGTGTCCCTCCACCCCTCTCGTACTCTTTCTCTGCCTCACTCTCTCTCTCTCAAATAAATAACCAAAACATTTAAAACAAAACAAAACAAAAGTAGGTGTCTATTCTCTGGTCCCAGCTCTAGAGAAGCAGCTACTTACTGTCCAGTAATAGCCCAAAGTTTCCATGAGGTCACATAGGCCTTATATGTTAAGAAAAATTTAAGAATCCTCATTTATTTTATTTTATTTTATTTTATTTTATTTTTAAGATTTTATTTATTTATTTGACAGACAGAGATCACAAGTAGGCAGAGAGGCAGGCAGAGAGAGAGAGGAGGAATCAGGCTCCCTGCTGAGCAGAGAGCCAGATGTGGAGCTTGATCCCAGGACCCTGGAATCATGACCTGAATCCGAAGGCAGAGGCTTTAACCCACTGAGCCACCCAGGTGCCCCAAGAATCCTTGTTTTAAATGAAACTTCCTTATAATTCAATGTTGAAAACTAGTTCTTAAATGTAAATACTTGCTGAAGATTCAACTTACATGATGAAAACCAAACAAAATAAACATTCAGAGTCTATTTTACGAACTATCCCTTCACTGAGTTTGCAATAAAATTTCCCCATAATTTTACATGTGACTTCTATAAGTGGTGAGTTGATCTAACTTGAACATATCTTACCATATCAGATAACTCTACACTGAGGCTCATAGCAAAAATCTTGTAATCCAATATATTGTTATGTTTCCTATCCATAGACTAAAAAACTATGCAGCATATAAAAACCATGGAATATTTCTTAAAACAAACAAATAAAAAAAAGAGGGCACCTGGGCGGATCAGTCAGTTAAGCGTCCGACTCTTGATTTGATATTAGCTCAGATCATTATCTTAGGGTCATGGGATCAAGCCCCATGTGGGGCTCCACACTGGCCATGGAGCCTGCTTAGGATTCTCTTGCTCTCTCTTCCTCTGCCCCTTCCTCCAACTTGTGCTCCTTCTCAAAAACAAAACAAAACAAAACAAAACAAACCTGTACAATATATGTAATTAAAGACATTAAAAATATATTTTAAATTTACATAAATATATTTATATATAATGACAGAAGTAGATCAAGCAGTATCTATAGGCCCTGTAGCCCCATTCTAATATCTGTTTTCCAAACTTATAGGAAGTTTTCCGCACAGTCTTATATATGTATTCAGATTCACTTAGGAATGAATACTCTGAATTTTTCTGGAATGCCCTTGCTAAATTTCTCATTTCAGTGTAGTCACTTTAAGATGCCAATTAAGGAATTGTAGTCTGAGATCAGGAGCTGGAACCATCTTATCTGTCTCCAGTATGAGAGAAAGAACTAACAAAAGTTATAAAGCAACTCTTTTTTGCTTTAAAAATCGTATAATTTGGGCGCCTGGGTGGCTCAGTGGGTTAAGCCGCTGCCTTCGGCTCAGGTCATGATCTTAGGGTCCTAGGATCGAGGCCCGCATCGGGCTCTCTGCTCAGCAGGGAGCCTGCTTCCCTCTCTCTCTCTCTCTCTCTGCCTGCCTCTCCATCTACTTGTGATCTCTCTCTGTCAAATAAATAAATAAAATCTTTAAAAAAAATAAATAAAAATCGTATAATTTATTTTTAGGTGATATTACAGGGTCTGAGTCAAATAATGATTTATTCAATGTCAATAGTATGATATTGATCCAATACCATTCAGCTATTTTTTTCTAATCATGTCAAATTTTAAGAGGAACATAATTAAACAATTTTATAATTTAAGACATTGGCCTTTTAAGATAGGAAACTTCATTTTTTCCTCTCTGAATATGTTTTTCCAGTTCTGGTCTATTGCCTTTGCCGTCAAGGCTGCCGGGATGCTCTTCAACTTTCCCTTTTACTGTCTGCATGAATCTTTCTATGACACTGCAGGGCTGTGAGAGGGGCCCTTTGTGTGATAGCTAATATGCGTACCTGCTTAAATTGCCTGTTAGACTGTTTGCCTCTTGAGGATTGTGACTGTGTCTAGTCCCCTATTATATTTATAGCTCTTACCCAACCAACTGGTCCATTATTGATGTTCAATGAATATTTGATGAATGAGTGAATAAATGACTTTCACTGGACTTAAGAAAGTACCTATTACAATTGTGGACTTGAAATTGTAATGCTTAGCACTGGAACACATAGGTATTTCCTTCACTCCTCTCTCACACAGAGTGATAGTCATCAAAATTCTATTAACAAGAATTTCAGCATTTATTTAGAATGATGATAATGTGAACACCTTGATGCTATCTGACTCATTATCTGTTAAATTTCTTTCAGCGTGATTTTAACAACACTTTTAATATGCTGTATTTGGATTAAAAAAACATGATATGCACAATAGCATTAATCCAAATATTTGATTAACTATAATATCACATATCCCTGTCATTAAAGATAACAGATAATTTATTATTCCTGTTGTAATTATATTAATATTCTAGCTAAATGAGTCTATTTAAATCTAACATTAAACTCTCACTCTGGCTGATTAATATACACCAATAATTTCTTATGCTGATTTACCATGTTTTAATGCACTATATCCTTTTTTTTTTCAAAATGTAGAGAATCTTAATTTTCTTCTGGATATATTTATGAAGTAGGAATAACATCTGAGGAATCAGTAACTAATACTCATCTCTACCCTACACGTTTTCTTAGGAGTATATCATGCACGTATTAGAACCTTAAAGTTTTCTGTGAGGTATTTAATATTATGGTGCCCCAAGGATACACTTTAAAGCAGCAAATATTTCCCTTTGGGGAGAGGGCATGTTTCCGTGATATAATGTGTGATAAGGCATTGTGCTTCTAATCTTGGAGGTTTGTGGGTAATGAGGAGATAAAAAACAAATAAAATAACTGGAAGCAGTTTGCTTAATGTTAAATGCAATAAAGAAGTAATCTGAACCCTGAGCATTGGCTAGCATGGGGCAAGCCTGACTAGATTTTCTAAGTTATGGGCCAGTCAGCCTCAACCACTGAATTAGTAAGTAAGCAGACCCCAGCAGATGGAAGGAGCTGTTGATTGGTGCCTTGTTTCTTTCATTCCTTCTAGAAGCAGTTAGTTTCTCCTGGTGAATTAAGAGCTGAAAGTAATCTGCAAAGTAAAATAATACAGAAATTTGAGTTGTCCTATAGACAGAGCAATGTCATCATGAACGCAAAGGGTATAGATGGGTGGCAAGCGCTGCTCTACAATGCAATGTCTCATGATAACTGATGTTCTAGATTCTGTGACACAAGTCATGACATAATAGACAAAAGAAGAAACTCTAGTGCTTTCAAACTCTCCTGGGCAAGATGGCCTTTCTTAAGAAGGAAAATGTTATAGCTCCAGGTAATAATAACACTCCATTTCACCATTACAACAGTATGCACTTAAGTTTACAGTTGAGGGAATTTTAAAAATTCAGAAAATGAAGACTTATAAAGGAGGACAATACTATTTTATTCGAAAAGGCAGTTCTCAGGTCAGAAATTTTCTCCTTTTCTTTCTCTTTTCAGCCTCATCTTTTCTGCCTCCTGTGGTGACTACTCACAATTCCTGAGTTAATAATTTTATTTTTAATAACTAATTCCATTTAATTTCATAATCATTCAGTAACATGAATTTGTCCAGTTCAGCTGCTGAGGCAAAGCTGGGGTAAGAAATACATAAACTGACATTGGATCCAGAAATTTTAGTCTTCTTTGTTGCTTATACCATTTACATATCTGGATTTTGAGACTGCACAAATCTTTCTAGCAAGATGTTTGGTGAGGACACCTTAATCTTAAACCCTATTTCTCAGTTCCTTTCTTTGCTTTAAGTAATGCTAAAATGAGGGTCAAGTAGTGTAACCTTTACAATATTGATTTCCTTCAGAGTACCCAAAGCCAGTATAGAAGGTTATGCAGTCAGCTGTTAGCTGGAGGTTCAACAAGGAAAAAAAAAATAAACAAAACAGAGCTAGTAAAAGCCACCAGAGACTCTTCCAAAGAGCTTTAGGAATTCTTCACAACAATTCCAAGGAAGAGAGCTGTATCATATTTTTATGATTAAATAGTGCAAACACAAGATAAGATAGTTCACTAAACTTGGGGTAAATTAAAATAAGTAACATGTCTAAAGAGGAATTATCATAACTGTTTTTTGACTATTCATGTTTATAAAAAGAAAAATTAGCTTTTCACATCATTATTTAACTGATTCACTTAAAGAAGATGTGTGTTTTCAAAATACCACATTAAAATGCCAAAGTGCTTTCAACATGATCAACAACATGAGGTCCACAAAAAAATTTTATTCTTTCTTTTGTTTATAGACTTGTGATCATATAAATAGCATTTCCTATTGTAGGACTTAAGTTATATGTAAATTATTTGAAGCAATGTCTGTGTCTGTTACATTGACTAATATGATGTTATTAGACCAATGGACAAAAAGCTTTGTGGATGAGAATATGATATACATTTCTTGCAATATCCTCATTTCACTGTTTTCTGGATTTTCTATTAATACAATAGCATTGGTCTAGCCATTTTTTAAAAGATTTTATGTATTTATTTGAGAGAGAGAAAGAGCATGAGTAGGGTGAGGGGGCAGAGGGAGAAGCAGACTCTCTGCTGAGCAGGGAGTCTGACATGGGGCTTGATCCCAGGATTTTGGGATCTGACCTGAGCTGAAGGCAGATGCTTAATTGACTGAGCCACCCAGATGCCCTGGTCCATTCATTTTTTTTTAACTGTCAGTCGTAGAGCGAGTTCCATGCTAAGTCCATCCATATGTGTTCTGGAAGACCTGGGTTCTCTCCTCTCTTAATCTCACACTGATACTTAAGAAGTCAAAATGAGACTATCTGAAGGCTAAGATGTTTGTCATACATATGGCATAAAGAAATCTGTTATGTTTTGTTTTGCTATGTACTGTTTTGAGCCATGACAATGATTATTATGTAATTTTTTTTAAATTTTTTTTTAAGATTTTATTTATTTATTTGACAGAGAGAGATCACAAGTAGATGGAGAGGCAGGCAGAGAGAGAGAGAGAGAGAGGGAAGCAGGCTCCCTGCTGGGCAAAGAGCCCAATGCGGGACTCGATCCCAAGACCCTGAGATCATGACCTGAGCCAAAGGCAGCGGCTTAACCCACTCAGCCACCCAGGCGCCCCGATTATTACGTAATTTGAACTGTCATTCCTTGTGGGGTCTCTAAGCTCCCATCATTCTTCATGGCTACAGGCTCATTTTAACTCCAATCAAAGAAATTTTACTTTCATGTATAAATATTGTCCAGGGGAACCTGGGTGGCTCAGTGGGTTAAGCCTCTGCCTTTGGCTCAGGTCATGATCTCAAGGTCCTGGGATGGAGCCCTGCATCCAGCTCTCTGCTCAGCGGGGAGCCTGCTTCCCCCTCTCTCTCTGCCTGCCTGTCTCCCTACTTGTGATCTCTCTTTCTCTGTCAAATAAATAAATAAAATATTTTTAAAAACAAAATAAATAAATAAAATAAATATTGTCCAAATAGTAATGTATATGGTAGTCCTGACATATAATCAGTGTTATTTTATTATTTATTTTCTAAATTGTAAAATGAAGATAAATATGTTAAATTTTTTAAGTATATTGATATTAAAAACAACACATATTAATGTTGTAAAGTTTGACAAAAGTGACATAAATTAGAAAATTAAAATTTCTCATCATTTCTGTATTTAGTGACAACTACTATTTACCATTTGCATTAGTTAGCAAGGGATGCCATCACAAAATGCCACAAACTGGATGGATTCTACAACAGAAATCTTATGTCTCACAGTTGTAGAGACTTGAAATCTATGATCATGGTGTTGGCAGAGTTCCTTCTGAGAGCTGTGAGGGGGAAATCTGTTCCATGATACTCCTAGTTTCTCGTGATTTGCTGGCAATCTTTGCTATTTATTGGCTTTGATTATATCATCCCTTCTTAAAGCCTTGGTTGTCACAGGGCATTCCATCCATTTGCATGTCTGTCTCTAAATTTCTTCTTTTATAAGAACAATAGCCATATTGGATTCGGGGTCCACCCTACTCCACCTTGAACTCACCTTAACCAATTACATCTGCAATCACTCTATTTACAATTAAGTAAGGTCTCATTCTGAGGTTCTAGGTATTAAGACATCAACAAATGAATTTTGGAGGAATGTAATTCAGCACATAGCACTATCTCATTATGTATGCTTTGTATTTCCAGTGCTGATGTAGTAATGATGGTCATAATTTACTAAGCCTAGACTTTCCAGTGACTACGCAAAACAATTAAATAATTTCATTTTATTTGAGAAATATCAAATAAATCATACCACTCTCACTATTCAACTATTGAGGAAAAACTTAGGCATAGAGAAAATAAGTAGTTTTCCCAGTGTCACATAGCCAAGTACAAATCCAGGCTACCTGAACCCTGACTGTTGAAGATTCATGTTGTACATTCTGTTTTATAATATGAATCTTAAAAGTCTTTTTGGTGTTATACAGGCCATTTGTCAAGTAAACATCCTGGACTTAGTATATGATAGAAGACTGAAATGGTCTCATATTATGAAATCACAATATCCAGAACTATCTGACAAAACCACCAAAGCCTTGATGCTTTTTCCTTGACCTGTATTTATAGGTTTGGATTTCTAGATACTGGATCCACATCTTACTAGTTGTGTCAGTTGTGGGGGGGGGGTGGTGAATCTTAATTCTATAATTATTTTGCTTTGATGTAAAATTTCAAGTAAATACCTATATTTTTAATAAAAAGTAAATATTCTACCATACTTTTTCCCACTTGTCAGCACCATATCCAGGGCCACTGGATGAATTTCAAACAATACACATTTTTTAGAATAATAAATATAAAGACTCTAAAATAACATTTAAATGTTCTACTATTGAACTATATGAACTATTATTAGTATCATTTTTCATTTTATAAATGAGGAAAACTGGGCACAGAGTATAAGTTCTTTTTTTTTTTTAAGATTTTATTTATTTATTTGACAGACAGAGATCACAAGCAGGCAGAGAGGCAGGCAGAGAGAGAGAGAGGAGGAAGCGGCTCCCAGCTGAGTAGAGAGCCCGATACAGGGCTTGATCCCAGGACCCTGAGATCATGACCTGAGCCGAAGGCAGCGGCTTAACCCACTGAGCCACCCAGGCGCCCCAAGAGTATAAGTTCTTTATTTCAAATCATCCACATATTCACGGCCAAGTCTGGGGTTTGAACCCACATCTACCTCCCTTGAGAGCCATAACTCTTGTTCTTTATCACTTTATGTGATAATAATGTGCTATAATGTATTTAATGAAATTCCTCTCCCATCCTTCAATCATTTGAATGCCAATTATCTGTCTCCTAAATATGCAATAACCATTATGCCCTGTTCTCCCTCATGAACATAAAACTAATCCAGAGAAGTACAATATTTAAGGGACTAATAATTCTTCACATTTTTTTCAATTCCTTATAGCACAGGATTCAAATGTATTCAGTACGTAGACATATACATACATGTATTTATTCTCCATAGATAATTTAATATTATATCTTAAAATGTTATGTTATAAGAGATCAAACCAGTATATTCTTTCAGAATGTACTAATCTTTATAGACATTTTTCTTTCTAAATGCAAAAAACAAGTAGTACACACAATTAGAATTTATGTAAATATCTATATAATTCAATGAAGAGTGGGAATACAAATGAAGTTTTGACTTAAGGCAGAGCCATGAAGTGTAATAGTTCTAGCAAGTGAAAAGACCTCCAGACCCATAATAATTCTCATTACCAGTTTCAGAACGTAAAGAAGGACACATTAGAATGTGGCCTTTGTTAGTGATAGAATTTTTGTGTGATTTTTTTCCCCTAATATCAAAGTTTAACTCAATTGAATATGTTCCCTTAATTATTTGCCTATATAAGATAATTAAATTTTGTAAAATATCTATAGAGATCACAAACTTAAATATTCATAAACTGAGAAAACAAAAATTAAAACAAGCCACGTTCTTCATATCTTTTATTTTGTCACCATTTAGAGATGTATTTGTGTAGTAGAATATTTCTGCATCATAAGAAAAACAACAGGGAAAATGTAATGACATAATGCCAGTTACCGTCAGCCTTGGCATTGGAGCTACTACACTAAGGTTGGGAAGGGATTATGGAAATTGAAAAGTGCATGGCCTTGTGTAAATCAGGAACACACTAACCAGGTCCTGTTGTTGATGCTGGGCCTACTGTTGCCAGTGTGTCTGACATTTGAAGATAATCTGGAAGACCATATTTTATATGAATTTTCCCAATTTTTAAATGTTGGCTAAAAACAGTTACACGCCAAACAAAATAAATCTACAGGCTAAATCTGTTCTTTAGATTGCCAGCCTGCAACTTCTGAAATATTGGCTTTGGTTTGAAACAGTCTGTCAGCTGTTTTTCAGAACAGAGAAGAAAATTTTGAAATAGCATCAGTCAAAATCCTATTTGTAATTCAGTTGTCAAAACTAGTCATTTATTTGTTTCATCTTAGATATTGGTCAAAGGGCACAAACATGCAGTTAGAAGATGAGTAAGTTAAAAAAAAAAAAGAAGATGAATAAGTTCTGGGGATCTAAGGCAGAGTATTGTGATTATAGTTAACAACTTTATATCATGTACTTGAAAGCTGCTAAGAAACCACATCTTAAAGATTCCCACAAAGCAGAAATAATTTCGGGACATGATGGAGGTAGTAACTAATTCTAGGGTGGAGTCATATTGTAACATATAATCATGTATCAAATATATGTGTTATATCCCTTAAGCTTACACAATATTTAAATCAATTATATCTCAATTAAAAAATAGATTGCTATGATAGCTAAGTCATCTTCATCTCTATCTATTCTTCACAGATCAGCCACATGATCTTGTCTGGGTATAGAGCAGGTCATGTTGCTCATTTGTCTCAAACCACTGAGTTTCTGTTAATAGTAAAAGCCAAACTCATAAATTCTAACATGACTTGCCCCACTCACTTTCTAATCAGGATTATTCTTATGCTTTTTATTTATTATTTTTTTAATTTTATTTTTTCAGTGATCCAAGATTCATTGTTTATGCACCACACCCAGTGCTCCAAGCAATACGTGTCCTCCTTCATACCCACCACCAGGCTCACCCATCCCCCCCACCCCCCTCCCCTCCAAAACCGTCAATTTGTTTCTCAGAGTCCTCTGCCTTTTATCTCCCTTCCCTCTCCTTTAACTCCAACTCACTGACTTCTTGATTCTTCTTGAACATTCCAAGAAGGTTCTTCTTTGAGGGCATTTACCATTTTCTCTGTCAGACTTCTCTTTCCACTTATATTTACATGGCAGCCATCTCATTTCCCTCAGGTTTTCACTCAAAAGTCATTCTCTAAATATAGCCTTTCCTCGCCTCTTTATCTAAAATTTCGACCCCCATCCTTATTTTCTCATGGCATTCTTTCCTATTTATCTTTTTCTTTTTCCTTCACAATTTAACATACACACATACACTATGGATTTGTTGTGTTTTCTATCCTTTCTCTACCCTACTTTATGAACGTTTAGTTATGATTTTGCAAAAAATTCATAAATTTTATGCAAATGGATCATTTTTCTATACTCTCAGTAAAATTGAGAGCATAGTATTATGTTCTCAACTTGCAAAGAACATTTCAGGGGATAGTATGGATCAATTCAATGTTTTCTGATGACTTATTTTATTAAAGCAATAAAGATTAGTGAGCCAAGGATAATTAATAATTTAAAATAGGATGTCTCTTTCAAATATTTGGTCTCCAGCAAGTCTTGGCTATTGATTGGAATATATGATGAGTTACTCAAGTGTTTAACTTAATGAAAAAAGGCAGGTTAAATGTTGGGGTTAGCTGTCCAAGGGAATACTTTTATATTATGTATCCATTAATATGTTTTCTACCAGTCTGCTCAAATATTACCCATTGAGCAACCAATGCGATGCTCATACAGCATAAATCAGATTGTCATCCCTCTCTTGCAAAATACTCTAATGCCTCTGTATAGTATTCGAGAATAAAAGTGATTACAAAGGCTTGCTCAGTCACCTCTTCAGACCTTTACTGAAACATCACCTTTTGGCTTTGCATTCTTGATGATATCAACTAAAATTGTAGTACCTTCCCCTTCTGGTCCCCTATTCTTTAATTTTACTGTATTTTTACTTTTTTTCTTTATGCCTTTCTCTACTATCAATGTAAGCTATATGAGGGCAGAGATTTCCATCAGACTTTTTCACTAGTGTATCTTCTACAATATTACCAAATCAATTAATTCAAGTATAAATTTCTATAATCCATACACATATACAACATAAATGCACATGCATAGTCTCTCAAGCTGTTATTAATTATATAGACTAAACATAAATAAAAAACAGCTACTCTTCTTAATTGCAATTGTTTTTGCTCATTTACAACTATAATAATTTAAAATAAATTTCAAATTAAAATCATTCTGAAGCTTAAAAATAAACAATAACTAATTCTTAGCAAATATGACTCTGACATTTGTGGAAGTGATTGGACAAAATGCATGGAAAAACAGTTGAACCTGTGACCAATACATGAGTTTCTGAACCATCAAGAAGAAGTTGCAATATAAATAGAGGTACTTGTCATTGACATAATAATGAAATTCAGTTATGAAAGACAAGTTCTGAATTGTCTAGGAATTTCATGTTATAATATCACAACCAAAAATTATTCACAAATTCAGTTGTGTATGGTATCAGTCAAGATAAATTAGGTGGCCTGGTGATTTCAAATATTTATCACCTGCCAAACATGTTCACAGCTTATTTTTATTTATGCTCCATATCTAGTCTGGGTCAGGAAGAGCAAGAGCTTTTCTTTTCATTGTGGTCTCTCAGGGTTGTGGAGTGAGGGGGCTCGTATGAATATATCCTTTCAAAACTGGACAGGAGGGAGGGAAAGTGGTGAAGTGCAATTAATTTTTGAAAGTTTCTGTGCAAAATTGACTCTCATTTCATTAACCTAAGCAAAAGGTAGATACATGCCTAACTTCAAAGGAGATATAAAAATGCAATATTGTCTTCTGCTTAGATGGAAGTAGATAAGAAGCAGAACTGAATATGTATGAATGGCACTGATGACAATGCAAGTGTATTTGAAATGTGATATGAAATTTTGCTACAGATAAGTTTCAATGAAAATGAAGTTATGGGCAACTTATTTTTGAAAAAAAGTTCAATTTTTGATGGATCACTGTGAAAGCCCACTGCTCAAATACCACAAGAAACACACAGATAATGATGATGACGATAAAGTTTAGTGAACTTGCTGCACCAAGGGAAGGCACAGGTCGGAACAAGCATGGGGTATCACAATGACAGAGTGACAGTTGGAGGGGCTTATAGACTTCCAACAGGATGTGTGCTTGTGCTGGAGGTTATCAGAAGTTTCTAAGGCAGCAGGGGCTACTTCTTGATGGCACAGTGTCCAGAAGTGGGAGGAGTTCTGTGATTAAATGCATGCCTAGGGTTGTCATTGCTGAAGGGGCAGCTGTCATCGCTGGTAGCAATGTGACTGTGTTGCGGTCTTGTCCGTGTCACAGTTCAGTCTGGCTCACAGAATGGGATTGCTCCATCACTCCCTGTATTCCATAAGCATTATTTATACATGGTTGGGAACACTGTCCTGGTTGCCAGCAGAGCCAGAAGAAGTATTTCTGCTTTTCACAGGAAGTAGTTTGGAATTTATTATGTTTCATACAACTTTGTCATCATTACAGCCAAAAAACAAAAACAAAAACAGGTTATTTTAACATGATGCTAAGAGGTGGAAGTTGGCAAATGTCCTCTTAGGATCAGTGTTTTCACTGTATCTTCAGTTCATTGGTTAGGTTAGTGCTAAATAATGAATAGAAAATAGAGATTTGGACCCGAATAGTGAAGACTGGTAAAAATGCACGGACCTAAGAATCAAAGACAGTTACGGAGTTGATACAAGGGAATTATATAAATTTAGCAAATATATAAACCTTTTTTCTTTGTTTTCTCTATTGCAGGACCCTAATCCTTTCTACACATTCATGATTCAGTCAAGAAATTTGCTAATGTTTAAGCTAAAAATTTAGCATTTCCAAATGCTAATATTAAATGATTCCAAGTCACTTCTCTAAAATAATATCAGCAACAAAAACTCCATGTGAGAAATGTATTATTTTACCTTTTGACTACTTTTGGCCATTTCTGCCACCATCTACCCCTAGTCTCTGACAACTATCAATCTGTTCTCTTATCAACGAGTTCATGTTTTTTTGTTGTTGTCGTTTTTTGTTTTTTTTCTTTTTTTTAGATAAAAGGTTACAACTTCCTATTACAAAATATAGGTCTTATGGATGTGATAAACAACATGGTGGCTATTCTTAACAATATTTTATTGTATATTTGAAGTTGCTAAGAGAGTAGATCTTAAATGTTCTCATTGCAAGAAAATATTGCCATTATATGAGGTGATTGTTAATTAGACTTATTTGTGGCAATCATTCTGATATATATATATATATATATATATATATATATAAAATTATGTTGTTCACCTTGTACTAATATAATATTACATGTAATTATATCTCAATAAATTTTTTTTAAAAGAAGTGCGCTATTTGGTGACAGCGATGGATAATTTTTTTTTCTTTTTGTTTTTATTTTTAAAAATTATCATTAAGTGCAAGCTACATTGCTCTGTGTTTAAGCCCATTTGAGTAGCTTGAAAATAAATATACACACACACACACATATATACACACTCATAATGTTACTATAAATAAAGATAAAAAGTTATTTACAAAGAAAATTATATGAGTAGGAAATATATATATAATGGCAATGTTTATAACATTTGGGATGCAGGATGGTATTATCATATATAATAAAAATTATTTCCATGTGAAATAAAAACAGTGATGCTTGCATATTTTATAAAATAAAATAGGCTAAGCTAAACCTTATTGAAAATTGTTTCAAGTTAGGGTGGGAGAGATAGGGTGGCTAGGTGATAGACATTGGGGAGGGTGCATGTTATGGTGAGTGCTGTGAATTGTGTAAGACTGATGATTCACAGACCTGTACCCCTGAAACAAATAATACATTATATGTTAATAAAAAGAAAAAAAATATTGTTTCAAGTTAGAAAGTACATTCATAAATAATAACCTGAAAATGTGAGAGAGAGATGCAGTTCAGAGAAGAATATAAGGACCCCACCATGTACAGCTCAGTTGCATATGAGTGGTGTGCTGTGGAGCTGTTCATGTTTCCAAGGATAAGCTGGCCTTTAAGTTCATCAGGAACCAGGTGCAGACACACATCTGTTCCAAGAGGAAGAGAAGAGCTGAACAACATCCTGGCAGCCTGGAGGAAAGCAGCAGCCAAGAAGAAATGAAACCCCTCTACTCTGTACATGATAAAATCTTTTTGGAAAAAAAAATAAAATAAAATAATTAAAAAAATGATATTTGAAGATGTAATTAATTAAGGATCTTGAGACAAGAGATCAACCTGGTATATAAAGGTGGATCCTAAATACATTTATATGTATCCTTCAGGAAATTATAGGAAGATTTCATATCATATCACACCACACCACACCACACCACACCACACCCCCCAACCCCCCACCCACCACACACACTCAGGAGAAGTGATTTGAAAATGGAGTAAAGAAAGAATTGGAGATGCTGGCCTTGAAGTTTAGAAGTTCGTAGTGAATGCGTGGCAACATGACCATGAATGCCCCAGCCACCAGAAGTTGGAAGAGACCAGGGGTGGATCCTCCCCTACAGGCTCCAGAGGGAACCCTGTGTAAACCTTGATACTAGCCCAGTGATGATGATTTCATAATTCTGGCTTCAGGTTTGTGAAAGAATAAACTCCTATTGTTTTAAGTCCTTAATTGATGTTAATTTGTAACAGCAGCCACAGGAAACTAATACAAGCTTCATAAGCAAAATAAGTTTCAACATTGTATAGATTTAGACTATTTATTTATTTATTTATTTAGATAATCTTTTTTTTTTTTTAAAGATTTTATTTACTTGACAGACAGTGATTACAAGTAGGCAGAGAGGCAGGCAGAGAGAGAGGGGGAAGCAGGCTCCCTGCTGAGCAGAGAGCTCCATGCAGGGCTCCATGCAGGGCTCCATCCCAGGACCCTGGGATCATGACCTAAGCTGAAGGCAGAGGCTTTAACTCACTGAGCCACCCATGCACCCCAGATTTAGACTACTTAAATAAGCTATAAAAATCATGAGAAATCTGCTATTTTGGCCTTGCCATTCTAATACAAGCTTAGAGCCTCCTAATAACATTGCTGTAGCAAGCAAAGATAAACTACTGTGCATCCTTTATAGAGATGAGGTTTTTGACAGGCAGGGCTTATTTTTTTTTAATTTATAAAAAGCTAATTATATTATTTCTGGAAAAATTAGAGTAATTATTTATAGAAAGTGCCATTAATTAATTGTTTTCCATTTTGAGAAAAGTTTTGATTTTCCCATAGGAATTAATCTGAGTGATAGCTGTC